>NC_052537.1:34595084-34697584 GCF_016699485.2 Gallus gallus | reverse complement strand
GTCTCAGAGCTGTGTTGGGCTGGGTGCTTTATATTCATCTCCCTCTACCCTTTCTCATCCCATTTGCATGCTGCAATTAAAGGAAGTAGGCTTGTTTGCATAGCACTTTAAAAATGTCTGTCAGCAACAACACTGGGGCTTGAAGAGCCATCTCTCCAAGAGCAGAGCTGACTAATTGCATAAGGGTCACACCAGCTGTTGCTAAAGAAGTAAACCTTCAGATGAGAAGTTAGAATTTATGGCAAACCTCCTGATAGGGATAGGTCATGCTTGTTTTTTTTTGTATGGTTTCAGTTTTCTATAACTTTCCCAAACTTTGATTCCCTCCACCTTTATTCCATTCCTTTTTTGTTTCCTCTGGGAGAGCCTTCATGGAAGTCCTTCCTTGTAGGCACTGCTCAGGTGATGCTCTTGATAAGTATTCTTTTGGATTTTTTTGTTCAGATTGCTCATTAACTCATCCCTAATATCTGTTTCTTGCTCTTTGGACTAGAATCTCCCCCAGATGCTGCTGCTGTGAGGTCACAAGGTTCTCATGTCCTTGGAGGGGTTGCAGGGCTGGCTGGGCACACCTTCAGCTCTGAGCAGCCACACACTTCTTTGTAAGCTTGAGAGATGTGAGCTCATTATGTGTCTTGTGCTCTGTCAAGAAAGGATGCTCTAATTGTTCACTACTTTAGGTAGCTTCCCTGCACCAATATCACATAAGATTGCTATGAATTACTTGAAATAATAAAAATCTGCAGAAAGTATTTTTATTTGCTGGGAAGAATAGTATGTCTTGAAAATGTAAACAGCAGATATCTCATGGAACTCTTGGCTGAGAAGTTTGTTTCCCACAGCACTACAAACAACCAGCAATAGGATGAGAGTTGATGTCCTCATGTTGCACCAGAGGAGGTTCAGATTGGATATTAGGGGAAATCTCTACTCCCAAGAAACAGCCAGGCACTGGCACAGCTACCCAGGGGGTGGGGGGAAGATTGCTGTCCCTGGAGGTGCTCCAGACCCATGGGGATGTGGCTCTGAGGGATGTGGGCAGTGGGCATGGTGTGGGTGAGGTTGTGCTTGGGGATCTGAGAGGTTTTCTCCAACCTTAATAATTCTATGAATGCCTAAATCCAATAGCTGAGATTAATTTTGTGTTTTACTCTGAGATGAACCACTGTTTCTTATTATAAAGCGTATGCTTATGCATAAAAGGAAGTAGTAATATTGAAGTAGAAAATAATTACTTGACAGCATTTAAGTTTGAACAAAAGTCTCCATCTTGCTTCCTGTACAACTCTTTTCTCCTTTAATGTTTTTCAATGAGCCTCTTCTTTCTGTGACAGCAGTACCTATGTTTCCAGGTTTTTTCTTGCATGAAGATGAATTGGGTGTTTGTGTATATATGTTATTCAGTGCATATCATCCCTGGTTTATTAGGTTTTCTAGGGATTATTCCAACAACCTGGCAGCAGGTGCAGTTTGGTCATGGGGGATACCCATGCTCTGCTCTCTGCCACAGTTGGCTTTAGCAGAAGCTGCTTTAAGAGCTGAGCTTGTCAATATGGGCATATGAAGTATTTTACTTTCCTCAATAACAAATCTCTTCAAAGTCTCATGCTGTCTCATAGCAGAAATGTATCTCTTAGTGATGCTGAATGAACAAACCAGAAAGATATAACTTTTTATTTGCATCACAGAATTTGTGGGTTTGCAATTTGGGGGAAAAACATGAAGGAAAAAAGAAGAGGTGGTAATGGTATGTTCACTAAGTTTTCAGAAGACAGCTGAATTTTAGTCAAAATTTTCTGTAGATCAATGTAAAGTAATTAGTTCTGTCTTCTATCTGAGTAAATAATTGGGCTTTTGATTGCAGCATGAATGATTTTTTTCCCATTATCTCCAAATATTTAGTGGCTCCTTGTTTTGATTAGATGATCACTATGTACATAGAGTATAACCCACCAGTATCAGTGCGATCATCTATGTCTCCTGAACCATAACTTAAGGTTTCTGTTAGAAATAAGCTTGACTAGTCCCAGCGATTGAAAGAAATCAGGATCACTGATGAAGAGAGATTCAGATTTTAATAATTTCTGTAGTAGGAAGCTGAGAGCAGAGGCTCAGAGGATTCTGGTTTAGATTCTGACACGCAATCATCTCAGGGAAGGTTTTTAAGATTTTAGTGTCAGCAGAGAGACATTTGCAGGGATTTTTTAATATGCCATCTTACAAGCTGGGCAATACAAATGTGCGCCCTTTTCAAAAATACACCTTTTTTTTTTTTTTCCCCCAGGAATTACTCTCCTGAAAACCAGCTACGGTGAGAGAATATTAAAGGTTGAATTTTTAGCTGGTGTATATGATTGTGTTACATTCATTTCCAGTAAGAGGCAACTGGGAAGTGACACGATGCATAAAAGAACAGTGTACCGGCTGCTGATGTCTACAGGAATTTAAGAGTCACAACCCTCAGATTTTCAGTGAATCATGCAATAATTTTAATCATAAGGAGGGAGGAATTAATATATCTGCTCTACATAAATCCTCATTGGTGCTGTTGATAGCAATAGTTACAAATCTCAGTGCTGAAGCTAACCTTGTTTAAACACAATGTGTTGATTCTGTTAATGTTTGAGGATACAAAATTTTGGGGGGCTTGATGCTGCAGAAATCAATACCTGTAGATTGTTGAGATCTGTGCATGACTTCAGAAAGTACGGCCCTCCCATAACTGTTGCTTACCGTGCAAAGGGAAAAGCCTATTAGCTTTTTAAGTTCAAGAAACTGCTACTCTTCTGCATCAGAGAAGCACAGACAGAGGCACTCTTAAAAGTATCTGCTGGTTTTGTTCTGCATGGCTTTTGGATCAGATATTGATGAAAATGATGGAGATGACACTTAAACACTGGAAGCTGTGAACTCCTTTCCTTGTATTGTGGCTGCCCCTGACTCCTTCCCACTGCAGTTCCTTTTGTGCTTGGGGTAAATGGGTTAAAAAGGAGGGCTCTAAGTGCAGAGTGCAAATCCAAATGTTGCTGTTATGAAATTCATTTCTGCTTTATTTGCAACTGAAACTTGTCAGAAAGTAAAGCAAAACAGAATGAATCTTCATTAAAAACCATGATCAATAGATTACTAACAAAATTTATCCTTAATTTAGGTAAATTTCTTTAGCATGGCTATTCCAACAGTGTTTGGTACCTTGTCCTGTCACTACACACCACTGAGAAGAGCCAAATCCTCAGTATGTTACCCATGCAAAGTAAAAGAAAAGCAGATCAACCTCATCAGGAGTTTTGGTAAGGCCTGAACTGGTAACTTTGCTCCAATGATCAGCAGTAAGGACTGATTTGCATTTCCAAAGCCTTTCTTGATTGTTACCAAAGTTGCCCCATGCGCAAGCACAGTGCAGGTCTTCAGCTCAGAGCCGCTTTCTCACTGCTTTCTCAGCTTACTCTGAATTGGGTTCATGCTCCAGAAGGCAATTTCCAGAGTTAGGATCTGGATCCAGTGTGAGGGTTCTCTGTGGATGTGTTAACACACACCAGGTTGCTGGTGAAATGCCATTGGACCTCTGATACCTTTCCAAATATGGAACTATATGACTTAGCTGGAGTACATCTGACTAAATGCTTTTCTTACCAAAGGCAAAGAAACAAACCAATCTGCCTTGCAGCCCACTGCTCCACCCAAAGAGCTGCAATAAAAGCCCCAAAGTGAGGTGGATGTTAAGAGTTAAACTCCTTGAGACACTGGAAAACTCCTTAGACAGTCCTGATCTGAAAACATGCATCACTTCATTCTTTAGTACAAAAAACAATATTTCAAATTGTACTTCGGACATGATGTCCACTTTTTTTGGCTCAACAAGCCAGAAATTGTTTTTAGATTTCCTCCTTGGCATTCACAAAGTTTTGCCTTAAAACCCTTAGAGACTTGCTGAAAGAGATTTATTTATGTGCATTGCAAGGAGCTTGCCAAATAACTTCAGCTTCATGTTTTTTAATATTTTTTCTAAATTTAAAAATTAATAGAAGGAATAAACTTTTGGTTTAGTCATTATTAATTATGAATATTTCCATCTATTCTGTCTTAAATATCAAAGAGAAACATAAGTTCAGATTCTGCTAGGAAGCTAAAAAACTGGCAAAGGCCCTACCCCTGCTATCAGCTTGGATTTTACGGAGTGTTTTGGATTATTTTTTTGGTGAAGGTTTCTCTGCTTTATCAAAAGTTAGAGCTGGGAGGCTTCCCTCTGACAGAGCTGTTGGCCAACTTGCTCCTATTAACTTTTGAAGTGTTCTTTGGAAATGTAAGAAGGGGAAAAAGTGGTTCTGCTGCAACAAAAAGAGCAGATGTTTTATGAGCTGTGATGTTTTTCCCATCCAAGTAAGAAGAAAAGTTCCCAGACTTAAGTAGGAGTAAGAGCAGATTCGCTCTCCTTTCTCATGTACAGGCTGAGGATGTTATGGCTGAAATTAGGATTTACTTGATTTGTCTTGTAGGCAGTAAAAGTTAATTTCTCTGGTTGTTTTGTGGTTTCGGTGCATTGTGGTCTACTTCAGAAATCAGTGATACCCTTTGGCCCACTCGTTTTGAGTTTTAGGTTTGGTTTTATCCAGTATTTGATTTAATTGGAAGGTTAGTGAAGACATTCTATCAGCTTTATTTGGACTTACCTGGCAGCGGGTCATCTTCTGGCTGAGCCTGTTTGACCAACAGCAGTGGTGATGTATGTTGATGTCTGCAATGCACATGAGAGACTGATAATGGCATGGATATATTAGATACAAGTTTTTGATAGGAATTTTAATTTTCTGTATCAAAATGCAGAATATATACTATTGGTACTACATCAATGTTTAATAACTTATCATTAGTGTGAGAATGGGGAGTATAAAGAACCAGCTGTGGCAACATTTGGTCCCTGTGTGCTCTCTGACTGGGTTGTGGGAGGAGCCCAGAGTACTGAACTCATTGAACTTGTTTTGAAAGAAAAAAATAGAGATAATATAGTGAGAGTATTTTTTTCCCTAGTATTTTTATTTTTTGCAATTATTTTTGCATAACCCAGGGCCAGGCTGTGCTGCTGGGCAGGACTGTGGGGGTAGCAGAGAAGGAGGAACAAGCAGAAGTAAGTGTACCTAAAACACAGCCTGAATGATGTCAGCTATCCCTCTTCAGGTCACTGCTGTTTTTTTCCCCTCTGAACTATGTTTTGTGGTGGAAGGATATTGAAACAACTGTCTTTTTTTTTTTCCTTCTCTTCCCCCTTTTACTATGTAATATAAAAACAAAGAACTATATTGTATTAATATGAATTCGTGCCAGAGCGTGCTTTATAGGGTCATTAATACATTTCTTGGGAGGTCAAAAGACATGAAACCGAAGGGCTTGTGCCTCACAATAAAAGTGAGGCATGTATTGTTGGCCCAGGAAAACATGCCCTGGAGTACAATATTTGTGTATTTAAAAAATTATACTGGCAGAAAATACAAGGGCAGCTGCAGTGTTTTGGACTGTGCGTAACAGAAGTGACACAGGTGAGGGCTGGAATGGAGGCTGTAATGGTGGGAAAATTGGGCTGGTGCCCCTTTTTGGTTCTTTATGAGGTAGGAAAAAAAATTGTCTTAATAGTTTAAAAAACATTTTTTCTCCTTGCGTGTGTTTTTTTCTTTAAATATGAGAAACTCTGGTCACCTGTATACTGGGCTCTGGGCACATGAACAGGATATCCCATGAAAACTCTGGGGAGAGGAAAAAATCAACCACTGAATGCAACCACTGTAGTTCTGAATAATCTCAGTTAGGGCAGAAAATATCAGAGGGTGCCAGGGCTGAGGGGCTGCTCCTCTCCAGGCTCACACCTGCCTGTTCCCTGGGGATTGCTGATGCCTCCTGTCCTGCTCTTACAGGGGTGTTCTGAGAGGGGAGAGCTGCTTTTTTTCTTCCTTGTAAAAGGCTCAGAACAAACTATGCAGAGACTCCAAGAAGAGTCCTGCAGAAGAACAATGATGGTGTATTTTTTTCTGTTATTTCTCAAGTGGGGAGGGGTGGGGGGGGGGGGGGGGGGGGGGTGGGGGGGGGGGGGGAAGAATTGTGTTGAAAACTTCTGAACTTAGCTGCTTTCTCCTCCTTGCTCCCTCATCTCCTCAATATGTAGGTCACTCTGAAAGTAATGCCTCCTATTTATTTCCATGGAAACTACACTGGATACAAAGAGCACAAAAACATTATTTGATAAATTCCCAGCTACCAAATGCTGTTTTACTGTATAGTCACCACCAATGTCTGATTTGCACAGATGGACTGATTGAGATGCTCTTTATTTTGTGGTGTGACAGCTGCAGGTAGCCATCCAGCATGTGGCTTGTCTTTCATGTTGCTGTCATTACTGCTGAAGCGCAGCATCTACCACTCACCGTGCTCACTACCACTGTTAGGTCTCCAGCAATGTTCAGCAATGAATGCCAATGGGTGCTATCTATTCGGTATGGAGGAATTCAGTTCCACACCTTTGTGTCATACGTCAGATGCCATTCTGTCAGACTGCCCCTCTGCTGCCATCTGTCACAGAGCAACAAAATGCAGTGGAATATTGGTGGGAAGGTTCAACCTCTACTGCCATCCCACCAATATCTGCCTCTGGATTTGTGGGCCAACATAATGAAATAGGAGACTTTACTTTCACAACAGTCCTCATACATGTACATATTAATATAAATATATTTATACATGATCTTTATGTATATATAGACCAAACAAGACAACAGATAAAGCAAACTCAAAGCATGCCTCTTGCCTTCATAGCCACATAACACTGTTGGTAGATGAGCTGAAGCCCACACAGTTTTGAATGCAGACTTTCAATGCCCATGTGGATGCTACCAGTAAGGGCAGTTGCTGTGATGTCCACATAGCCGCGCCTGGTGTTACCCTGTTGTAAGCTTCTGCTATTAGAGAAGTGGTAGTTGGCTGTTTGCTTAACTTGCTGATGAAGCTTTTCATTATCTTACCACTAATGCACTGCAGAAAATGGAATCATTAGAGTGCAGCGACATTCAAATGTAAACATTTGAATAATTTACACTTCCAGCCACAGTTAAATAAAAGGTTTCAATCTCTGATGGAAATCTGACAATAAATATTAATTTCTAATTTTCAATAGGTAAACTTTACGAGTTCCTAAAAGCCTTTTTTTTCCTGGAAGTATAATAGCAATTTTGACACTTGGGCACATTTGGGATTAAAGTTTCCCTCTGGTCAACAGAGCTGTGAATAGTAGTTATACAAATGAAAAGCTAGAAATAATTACAAGTGTTACAATTAGCAGCAATGTGGGGACCTTGACACACCAACAAAAGCTGTGTCTTTTCCAGGGATTTTCCTGAGGGATGTGGGAAAATGAGTGGAGGAGAAGCAGTGTCTGGGCTATGGAGGTGTGCGACTGATGGGCACCCACACTGAAATAACTCTGCAATAGAGGATGCAGCAGCTCACTTTTGGGAGCATCATTTATGGGCACAGCTTTAGAAAAGGAGAGATTTGTTGGGGGGATTTGGTACCTGTAAGGTGTGGGAGCACCTGGCGTTCCCATGATAGATGTGTCTCGATTTCTGCAACAAACTTTTATTTTCAGAGGTTTATGGGTCTGTAGTAAAAATCCACTCAGAGTTTACACTTGGTTTACACCAGGTCTCTGTCTCCCCAAGTTTATTTTAACAACGTTTTTATGTGGTTCTTCTTCAGGCAGCTTGGGTTGAATAAAACCCGAGGCACACCGGTTTCCGATGCTGCCACGTAGTTTTACCACCAGAAGGAGTTTTGAGGTCAATGAAGTTAGGAGGGTCGTAATTATAAGCAGATGCTTCAAGCCAATTACTGTTGTTTTTTCATGTGATTTTAGCATGTTGTTGTAGGACAGCAAGAGTTTCATAAAATGCAGAGATGCGATCGCACAGTAAAAGTGTCCGTGAGATCCTTCATCAGACTGTAGTGCTATCAGACCAGCAGTGCCTTGCCTTGCTCATAGGGTCCCATGTGCTGAGTCCTTCTGTGCCCACTGTTGACCTAAGAAGTAAACATCTGGGGAATTATCTCCCCTTTAGAACTTACTCTGGTTGCAGAGTTGGAGGTGGGCTTGTGGTCAGAATGCTGGCATGCATTGTCCCTTCCAGAATACGTCATTGGTGCTTCTACTGCTCTGTGGTATACTCTATACTTGTATATCACCACCACGTCGATCCTACTGATGTTTGCTTGCCTGAGTTTCAGGTTCATCACCACAAAACTTCTTTTCATCCTCTTGAATGTGTGAGCTGTTAATTGATGATGTGCTTTGAGTCAGAAGCCCTTGATCTGGCTCATCTGTGCTGATGAGTACGTGTTATACCGCATCACATCTTCTCTTTTGTGCTTCCTCCTAAGGTATAATTGTTGTCTACCAATCTCTTTATATTTCATTAATAAATAGGTTTTCAGCCTTCCTGTGATTGTTCCCGTCATCGTTCTGGAGCTCCTGGGATTTGCACGGTGCTGGTTTTTTAACCAGCAGTAACAACGCTGCAGCCAGCAGTCCAGAACAATCTCCATCATTAATTTATATTCTTCGGGATAGTTCTTACAGAAACTTGTGTCTAATGCGATTGTGTGGTCTTGATTAACATCAGTAATCCCAGTGATAGAGTTGTTCAATAATCACTGCACAGCCTGGTGGGGGAAGGGAAGAGGAATGCAAGAGAAATGCAGGTAAAAACATTTTGCTTTTGGATTGTCCGTGGGTAAAGGACAGCAAACTGTCCACAGAAGAATGAAAACAATAACCACTGTGCTTTCCAAATTTTCCATTTTACTTTTTCCCTGTGATTAGGTTAAAAGGAAAGTTTGCTCCTTGCCTTAGTGGGATTTTGTAATGAAGGGATGAAGGAAGAGGTGGGGGGGGAGACCTCAAGGGATGTCCGCTGGGAGAGCACTGAGGCATCCTCTGCTCCTCTCCCACCTGGGGTGCAGCAGCAGGGGGAGAGTTTTATTGCTACCGTTGCACTTTCCCACTATAAAGATTGTTAGAGCAGTTTGAAACCTGACACACCAGGGGTCTCAGACCCCTCCAACTCATGGGAGAGATCTGAGTCTGGGGAAATTCCTTTGTACCAAGGGCCATTCACACTGTCCAAGCACTCTCTCTCTTGGAGGTGTGCTGTGCATCACCATCATTTCTACTAATGATGGGGGTTTGGCAGGAATATGGCATAACATGCAAGAAACTATTATTTCTGTATGGTTCCAGTGACTGAGATGGGGCAAATGGAGTGGAATGAAACAACAGGCAGGGCTTGTGCTCTGTTGTATTCACCTTAGAAAGATGCACAGCCATACTACACAACAACATACACCGTATGTGCCCCACCATTAATGTCTGAGACAGCAAAAAGATGAGAGGACCCTTGAAAGTCCTTTTAATCAGTCTTTACTGCTTTGCTGTGCCCCCCAGCACCATCAACCACTGCCTCTGGCATTTGCAGAATGGAGACAGGCATAAAACTTTGCCTCAGCACTAATCGATACTGGATTTATTGCAGAAAATATTTGGCTAAGCCAAGGTATGACCTAATGCCACATCTCCCTTTCCCTGTTTTCTGGTCTCTTCTTGCCCTTCTGCCTCCTGGCACTGTGGAACTAGAATATACGTTAGAAAGCAAAGATGTGTGAATTGTTTTCCTTTTAGAGCAACTCGCCTTTATTGAGATGCATTTGTTATCCTGGACTCTGAGAAGCACCTTGCCCTTTTCTTGCTCTATTTTCCATTTCCGTCTCTTCTTCATCCCTAACTTTATTTTCTCTTTATTTTCCTCCGTAGCTTTTCTTTTTCTTTACATCTTCTTCCTTTCTCTACCCTCGCTCATCCTTCTTCTCATCACTCACTTGATTTAAGGTAAGGAGAGCACATGTGAAGAGAATTGCTGTGTACAAAAGTTAAAGATATATATGGGATCCTTCATAATGCGATTCACTCAGGCTCGTGATAGTGAAAAGGTATGTTTTCCCTGAGCTTGCCAGCAGTGTAAACCATTCAATTGATAACATAATACGTTTTTATGGTCTCTGTATAGCGATTTTCCATTTAAGTGTAAGTTAAATTGATGAATTCACATAGAAGCATAGAGGAAAGTTTTTCCTTTTTCTTTTGTAGTATAAATTCTACATGAACACTCCTGCCCTCCATTGTGAGCGAGTTTTCCTCCCAGCCATACATGAAATGTGCCCTTAGGTTCTGTTACAAATAGGTTTACACTGATGTGTATGGCTGCTATAAGCATTATGGTCTTGATCTCATACTCATTGAAATCAATGGCTGCTTTCCCCTTCCTTGTAGCAGTGCAAGACCAGTGTCTGCAGGTTGGTCTGAGAATGGAGACCTCATGGCTTGGCTTTGGTTTTGGAGGTTTTTGCATCTATTTTGAGAATATCTGTTTTTAGCTGGGTCTGCTCTACCTGATATTCTTGTCTTTGTGAGATAGCTGTCACGCTTTGATACTCACATGGGCAATTTCTCAAGAATTTTTCTTTGTAGGTTATTCAGTAACAGTTCCTAGTCTCTTTCTGGTTGGCCTGGGAGATCCACAGCTTGAACTGAGATTATTTCCCTCTGTGGAAACGAATGGATCCTTTGGCTGGGTGGGTAATAGCAGCAGGTCTGCAGGAGCAGGAGCGGCTGCAGGGAGCAGTGCTCACTGTTCAGCTGCTAACATATTTTTTCAGTAAGTTTGCTGGTTGGGAGTGCTTGCCTTTCCCATGAAACGTAAAACGTGACCATTTGTGCTCTCTAACAGGATCCAGCGACAGTTTCAAAGTGTCTGGTCACATTTCAGCGTGGCTGAGCTATAATTCACCCCTCTAAAATACATTAATCAAATATATTTTCTGCACTCTGCATCCTAACAAGGACTCACATATTTATTTTTTGTGCGAGCACTGCTATATTTCACACGAATTCTAATATTTCAGTGGTCGGTAGGGAATCCTTATTCGTATGGATTAGAGATCCACTTGGCTGAGAGGTGTTATTAGAAGTAAGGGTCTGCATGTTGACACAGTACTTGCTATAATGTCGGGTTATAGTCTTTGGCATGCTTCATGATGAGCTAGTCTTGGCATGTCCATAACCCCAAGTTTCAGAACATCAAATGCCAACTGCACTGTTTATGTGAGCCCACAGAAAAACACCTAAAGGTGCTCATTCTGAGCAAGCATGTGCTCGCATTCATCATTAATCAGAATGGCTTATTGCAGTTTTTAAAATGCTCTGGAAGTTGAGGGCAGAGGGAAGCAGTGCCCCAACCTGGGCTATTTTCTCAGTTGTGAGTTGAGCACCACATCTGGCAACATCTGCAGCATCTGGGCTGGAGCAGAACCCAGGGGCTGGCACCAGCTGCTCTGCATTCAGCATGCAGGTGGCTCCAAAGGTTGCTCCTTAGTTGCATCGCCCCTCTTCCTCATTAAACAGTTCAGATTAGGGAAAGAGGTATTCATTTTCTGGCAGTAAGTGCTAATTTCTTCCATTAAAAATGGAAGAAAAGCCATGAATGTCTTGAGGCACATAAGACTTCTGCCCTGTCTCCACTTTGGAAGCATATTTGCCATGTAGGGGTCTGAAGGTACCTTCCCCCACACCTTTTGTGCTGTCTTTGCACCACAGCCGTCCAGGGAAGTGGGGCTCTCCTTTGTGTTGAGAGTGAGAATTGAGCATTGCAGGCTCTTTGGCATACCAATAAACCCAGTGACAATAAAAAGGAGCAGTGTTCATTATACTGCTGTGTGGGGAGTTTCTTTAAGAGTTGGGCCCTAAATGGTTTTTAATCCCAGGATGCACTGATTGTGATAATGTGGAGAGGCAAACCAAGCATCAGTTATAAAATCATCGCAAATATGAGCAGAATAAGAAGCGGTTCAAAGGATTCTGTTACAATTTCTGCCTATTCCACAAGGGCTTGAGGAAAGTAAAATAGGCAGTGATTTTGTTTGGGACTTGTTTAAGAAAGATTACTTTTTGTATAGGTAAGTCAAAAGGTTAAGGAAGTAAACAGAATTTAAATACAGTCAGTTTTAGTAATTTTTTCTGTTGTTTTCCTTAACTGCTTCCTAACATCATAAAAAAGCCTGCAGCACTCAGGTGAAAGGAAAAAACCCTTGGGCCAACAAGAGAAGCCCTCACCATGCCGGCCTACAGGAGTAAGAGCTGTAAAATGTAGGCTGTGGCACACCTATAAAACATAATTTTGCTTTTCAGTCTGGAAAAGTGCTGCAGATCTAAAATTACAATAAATCTCCAAATGTCCAGCATTGATTATTTCAAGCCTGTGGCCCTAATGGACAGTAGAGCAGCACATTATGATGCCACGATTAAGGAATTGTGGAAAAGTGTGAGAGTGATTTTGGACTTTTTTTTGGCACCTTTGCAGAGCTCAATGTTACCACAATTATTGGTTTTCTGAAATATGTCCCTATGCATTATTCTGATCAGATTACTTGCATTGCACAATCCTCTGGTGAATAACAGGACAATAGCACAAAATAAATCTCTCTCTGAAATTTAATCTCCATGTCTGTAGGCTGGCAAGAAGAACATCCCCAGCCCTCTGATAAGAAGTTGTATATTTTCCTGAATGGTGGTGTATTTTTGTTTTATAATTGTCCTTAATGTAAATTCTCAGGCAAGAAAGCAATGGTGCCAAAGATCTCCAAGGAAAGAAGGGTTGAAATATGGGTGAAGCGTTCCCATAAGCTCAGCAGGAAGAAACCCTAATTTTCTTAGTAAACTACAGGGGCGGGTGAGTTCGGTGACTTACAGAAATCATTAACCTTTCCCCTATTATTGGTTCTCAGTGTAATTTGTTTGATAATCTTCTTCCTCAGTGAATAGTAGTCCAGCTTATCAGCTAATAAAATATCCTCCCGTCCTTCGGCAATGTTTAGCACATTGTGGCTATGATACAGCCAACAGCAGTGTGGAAATACCTGTTCTCTTCGAGGGGCACTTCTAAGCCAGGGATTGGAAAGCAGCCAATATTTATGGCCTGAAGGGCGATCTTGTGTTTATTATTGCTCATCCACTGAGCTCCATGGACAAGCTAGAGGATAATTGTTATATTAAGACAGCAGAAAACGTGCTGAGTTTTAAGCGCTCGGATTTCATGTGCATGCATCCAGAAGTCGACCTTTACAGATGTGAGGTGCTCAGTAATCCCTGGGATGCCCCCTAACAATGCTCAGCTGTGTGAGGATCAGCGTGGGCACACAGGGGCTGTGCCACATAACCCAACTTTTGGGGCTGGTGTGGCATGGCTGTCTGCAACTGCAAACCCAAGGAGGCTGTTCTGCTGGGGCAGGCTCTCTGCAGACCTGCTGGATTCCCCAACAGCTGTGTTGGCTGTTTGTAGGGCTGGATGCAGTGTGCAGCTGGGCTGGCACAGGCTGCTCTTGGCTGCGAGTCTCTCCCTGAGGCAACCCAAGCTCCTTCCCAGGCTCATGCAGTGAGCAGAGCTTCGCTAGTGGTGATGGCACAGCCACAGTGGCACAGGGGACACTGCATTAGACTCTCACCTCTGTGGGGCCAGGTACAAACTGAGGCTCAATTCATGAGTGAAATTTGGATTTGGGATCTTCACTGGTAGTATCTGCGCTGTTATACCACAAGAACTGCTCTGCAGGTGGGCATGACTGCCAGTGCTGCTCAGAAAGGTTCCAGGGCTGGGTGGAGCGCTGTACTCAGCCAGCTGAGATGAAGATGTATTGGCAGAGCCTTGAGTGGAAGTTCACCCAGCAACTGTGTGCTTGATCCTGGCTCCATCTCTGCTGAGTTGTCCAGCCTGGGGTCTCTGCCACTGAATGAACCCAACTGGAAGAAACATTGGCTGTTCTGTAGTGTGTGACTGCTCTGTGTTCTAATTACAGAAAGATGATTGAATTTGTGTGATTCAGGAAGAAAGTTTAAAATACAAATTTTATTTAAACAGGGATCATTAGGACCTGTAAATTGGCACTGGTCCAGGGAAGCAATAGCCAGCAGCACTACACTGCTTTGTATTCAGCATGGTTCTGGCTGTTACCATGTGTGTGCACATTTATTTCCATACGGAGCAGCCCTCTTTTGGGGCTATTTGGGAACAGATGAGCTGCTTTGTGCTTTGACCTGGGAGCTATGTGTATGGTGACACAGTGCACTGTGCCGAGAGCATCCTGCCACACCTGGTGAGGGCACTGCAGCTGACAGAGGTGCTTCTTGGGTGACTTTGTTCTTATTTAATGGCCCTCAAAACCAGAGAGCTAGAAGCTGCCTCTCCTCAGCTCTTCTTGTCTAGTGTGGCTTCAGAGACTGATCTGATCCAAAATTTGTTTCCCATCTGTGCCTGGTATGACATGCTATCTCTGACACAAAGATTTTCCTCTCTGTAACTCTTTCCCGTTCCTCTTTCATGTTGATGCTTTTCTTTTCTTCCCCCAATCTGTGTCTGCTTTCAGCAGTGTATTTTCTTAAGTGTTCACTCCTGTTTTCAAATTTCACTGGTGAAGAGCATTACTAAATACCAATTGGAAATAGCTTTGCTTACTTTGTCTTAAAACTTTCAGTTAGATTTGCAGATAATATTTGTCAAGATTTGAGCCCTGCATATGCTATTGTTAATTACCATGGAGTCCATGGCATGCAGAACAACCAGAGCTGACCAACACTCCCCTTGCCTCTCTGCACTCTTTTCCTCCTGCACTGATATGGGCACATCAGCTCCTTCCCTTTTGAAGTTAGTTGTGGTTTCGTGCTGCCTCTTGGTGAGGCAAAAGCATTATAGTTTTATATGGACCAGGCAAGGATCCTAGAGCATTTGGTGGGGCTGTGCAAATCTGTGATGCTGGGAAGGATTTATTCCCTGAGATGTTTTCTGTCTGAGTGCTCACAGTGCAACAGGAGGGTGCATTTGTGGCCACTTTTGCAATGAACTTCAGATGTCAACTTTGGGAGTTCTGACTCCCCAAGCTCCTCTGTGAGCAGTCCTATCTCTCCTTACCCTGATAAGCATTTGATAAAGCCACAAGATCAGCCACATGGATCCATTCAGGATCCACACTGCTTTCAACCTTGCGCAGTTTCTGTGCGCTGCCTACATGTGTGAAGACAGCCAAACATCCCACAGTTCTTGTGGTGTGGCAAACAGGCCTCATTCATTCTGCAGAATAACATGTATCTGTAGCCAATGTGGTTTTGTAATCAGAGATTCAGAGAGAATGTTTTTGATCAATCAAGTTTCAAACTCAACATTGAGAAGAGGACTTTCAGATCAGGAAATGACAGCTTTTGTTGTTTGATTATTAAACGTGCTGTTGAGTGAAATGATGGTACAGATGAATTGATAGTAAATTGTCCACACATCTCAACAAGATGGAATTTCAGAGGCCAGATTTCCAGGAAAAGTGAAATATTGTACATAAATCCATCAGCATATAGCAGTACACATGATCTGACCGTGGCTTGTCTGGTTATTTTAGGACATTATTTTGTTCATACAATTGAAAAATCTTTATTAGGCATTATTTATATTTATATTCTGGTTTATTGTAGATATGAGCCTTCCATGAAGCAAGCAAATTTTATTCCTTTGAATATTGCTGGTACTTTGTTATGATACTTTGTTGGTCATTAAATAAGAGACTGAACATCAGAACCAGAGGAGAAATCTCTGGCAAAAATGTGTTGATTTTAAGTACTTTGCAGTGCTTAACATTAATGTTATTCAATAACAGTTTGACTTCTATGGCTAGCTCAATGGCAAATATTCAAATCAGAGAGAGCTCTAAGCTTAGTTTTGTCATAATTTCTAGTTAAATATGTTGTATAACACTTGAATTCTTGAAGGTTCTTTATTAATTTGATTTTATAAAATACCCAAAGTGATCTGAAACGCAGAAATTCCCAGCAAAGATTTATAATAAATGTTTTATAAGTACTCCAAATTAAGTAGACAAAGCCAATGCTTAAAAAGAATAAAATAATTAGCTTAGAGAAATAAAGTTGTTTTTTAAGATCTTGATTCCCAAAGGCTCAAAAGCTTGTATACTTTTCTTAAGGACTAGACACCATTCTGTTGTAGAAGCCACTGAAATGCTGCATTACATCTGGCACCTCTAAATGGGGAGGTGGGGATCTTCAGCTTAATTATAGGAGTCTTCCTCTCTGTTTTGTCCAAAATATTTATTCCTTTTTTTTTCCAACTGTACACACAGTTCAGGATGTCTTGTTATGGGCAATTAAGTGATAATACAGAAGCAAAAGTCACTTCTTGGTTTTGCCACAAGATATTTCTGGGCGTTTCTGTCCAAGCATAGTTGCAGGGATGGAAAGAAGAGATTATTCTCTCTTTTGAAAGCCCGTTTGATATATAGGGAGTTAAGTTTTAATAAATACTGATTGGCCTAATGTGCCAAAGATGCTACTTAAACGCAAGGGGACTGGTGGTTGGTTATTTCTATGGGATCATCAAACTAACTTTAGCTTCATGTAAAGGTAATGGGTAACTGCCCCCTGCTGCTGCAATGCGAATGATGTGGGGACAGAGCCAGGGAACACTGGTGTTGGTGGTAGCACTCAGCACTGCCAAGTTAGTGTTATTTTTTTTGTATTCTTCTTGGTAAAAGCTTGATAAATGCATTGTTTAAATCAGAAACAAAGCTACTAAGAAGCATAAAGCAAATATTAATTCCCACCTTGTTTGGGCACGTTTTAAGCCCCGTTTAATCATAGAAGACAGTGAGGAGAACCAGAGCTGTTTTCTCAAGCCAAGCACCAAACTAATAGCAAAACAAAACAGGCATACATTTTAGCTGTCCATCAAGAGCTCCATGGCCTTGCCCATGCTGCTGTCCCCACTTCTGCATTGCTGCTGAGACTCCCCTCTGAGGCAGGACATGAGTACCTGATGTAATGCCCCAAATGATTGTAATTTGGCAAAATGAGGCCCACAGTTGAAGGCTCATTGGTTGCTGTCCACACTTTGGTTAGGCATGGCGCTGCTGTGACATCTTTGCAGAGAGCAGTGCTGAGCTATGCTGACTGGCCTGGCTCTTTGTGCTGCACAGGTGGCAAAGCACTTGTGCTGTCTTTCTGCGAATGCATCCAAAAGATGAAAAAGAACAGTGAGGCACGGCTGCGTGCACTGCGTCCACTCAGACAGTTTAACCCTTGGGTCAGCGTGTTTGTATTTCACTTATTGGATTGTTAATAGATTTTCTTCATTTGTGCGAGACGTTGTGAATGATGTGCTGAGGCCTTTCTATTACTCCACCGCTGGCGCCCGTGGTCCACCTGTAAGAAGATAGCGTTAAAAGCTGCTGGAGTTTCTACCTCTTGACAACATCCCAGCTGTAGACTAGCAATAGCAATCCTCCCGTGGCAGTTTTAATTATCGGCCCCGGCGATACCATCAGTAAGTGTGTAATTACGTGTCACTTTCCTGGCTGTTGGGTATGAAAAGTGGAACCAGTGAGATGATGATCGTTGAAGCTGTAGACTCATATTTAAACAATTCAAAATGTGTAACTGGCAGTGTCATTAAACAGAGAGAGTCTGACCCCAGCTGTCAGTTACTTTTCCTTATGCAGATTTTTTTTATGCTGTCTGTCAAAAGAGCTCCATGGGCTGAAATGGGACAGAAGAGGAAGCGTAATGCGCCGAGCACAGAGCGCTGCTCTCCTCCACTCCCACCGAGGTGGTCTTTTACCCTAAATAAATACTACTGGAGAGATTGTAAATAAACGGCTGACCATGCAGGAAATTATATAGACTTTGCTGATGAATAAACAAAGGGGACTTTCCAACAGGCATTCGACCCTTCAAAAAAATATGAATAAAATCTGACTCATTACCCTGAACTTAAAGAACAAGGCTTATGGTAATTTGGGGGCTTCATTACTGGAGGATAAAAATGGAATCGTTTTCATTTCTCCAAGTTTCTGCCAAAAAAATTGTTCAAGCCATGGCAGATAAATGATTAACCTGAAGGTTATCATTATTTTAATGCATATATTTACACACACACACACACACACACGTATATTTAGGGAGAGACTTGCACGCATGCACACACATACATGAGCAATAACATTTTCTGAATATTGCTTTCAAAAAATATTGAGATTCCAATCCCTTTCAGTAAAACTTCAAAGTTAGCAGACGTTTAAGGTATGCAAAGTAACAGAAACTTGTCACCTGGCCAATATATGCTAAAGAGATGGAAAAAAAATAAATATATGTGCATAGGAGTAGGCAAGCAAAGAACTTTTTTTTTTCCTGCAGATACAGTCAGAAATTTCTAAAATGACAACTCTTCAATGTCTGAAGACAGGCACACTTGTTTGGCTGACAATTTGGAAAATGATGGCACTCCAAGAGTTAATTTTGAAACAGAAGCAAATAAATGAATTAGTACTTTACTGAATAAATAAATAAGTACATATAACCTGAAGGTTAAATAAGCATATCAGTCTGCAAAGAGAGAGAAAAATGTTTCTTTAATTTTCAAAGCATTGGTATTTCTCATAATAAAGCTAACTTACAGTTGCTTACAAATAACCTCCCATAGACGTAACATACCTTAATTTGAAAGCCTTGGAGTTCCCAGTGATTCTGTTAGCAGCAATGGAACAACAGAGGTGCACTGGATGCTTGACCTGCATCACATCTACTCTTGTAGATTTTTAAGGAGAAAATATTTATTGGTGTCTGTCTGTTTGTGTATATCTACATATATGTTTATAAAAGCTTTGCATATATTTCTTGTTTCAAAGACAGTGTCACAGACCAGCACATACAGGAGTGTAGGCTATATTAATTGCAGCGGTACTTTCATACTTGAAAGTAATAAATAGGCACATATTAAATCCTCTAAGGATTAATTTGTATTTTATCAGCTGTGAAAAGGGCAATTTTTTACATATCCAGACTTAAGAGGTAGCCCTATTAGACCTTCATTGGAAAACAAATTCTGCATATATTTTGTAGCAGGGCTCTTGATCTTCATCTTTTTTTTCTCTTTTCTCTCTACCTTAAAATAATAATAATAATTAAAACCAACACGTTTCTTGTAGCAAGTGGTTCTATCATTTAATGTAGAGAAGGAAATGGGTTGTTGCATTGTGGGTAGGCAAGCACGGTTTAGTGAAAGTAGGCCTTGTATATATTTGCATGAGCAGTTAACAGAAAGACCAATGGAAAATGCCATTTTCTAATATGTTAAGTGTCTCACTTCTCTGTGGCATTTGAAATATATGGTGCTTAAGGTCATTCAGTTTTGAGGCATACATATGAATATCATTGTAGGTGTCTTTAAAGTTATATTTACAAACAATTTGCTGTTGCCACTAATGAATACTTGCCCTCCTAGACGCAGTGCTGCAGCAGATAGTTAGGTGGAGTGGGTTGTTGAATGCCAAATAGCCATTTTTCTTTGTCTTTCATGAAGTCATCCGTATGGTTGAGTATTTTCAAGTTCTGTTTCTGTCCTACTTGCATGTTAGCTGCAGGCTATCTGCATCACAGGGAGGAGGCAGTCCCTTGGGAAGGGCCCACTTTTCTGCATTTAGTTAGTTGCTTTGAAAGCAAAGGATGCTAAAAAAATTAGCTCTCTTTTAGGAGTGTTGGGTGACTTGTGCACAACAAACAGATTCAATGTTGGAGGCTCCAGTGGGGATTTTTAAAGAGACACCACACATGTTATCTGTGCCTGAAATATAGAGGTGTTTCCAGCAGACAAGGAAAGTAGAAGTTTGTAGCTTGCATTTGTAGGGAGTTGAGCAGTTTGCACTACACAGGGTAATGGATGAGCTCAACAGCAGAGCTGTTGTACGTACTGTTGAACTAAATCAAACTTCATTTTTAGATTTAATAATGAAGAGCAACATTATTATTATTTTTAACCTGCAGAAAGATAAGGAAATAACAGCATGGTATTCTTCTGCTTTTGGGGGATTTAGGTATTATTAATTGCATGAATCCCTCGAATCTAGGTAGCTTGGGTTTTCTTTTCCATCCTTTCAGTGAGGAAATGGAGATGCATTAAGACATGCCGTGCAAGGGAAGAGCAGCCAGCCTGTCTTATCATGCCTACTGCCCAGATAGAAATTCAGTACCTGCATTCAGATAGAGGCTAGGAACAGCAGTAACCTCTGCAAAACTAGCACCCGGAAAGGAGAGTATAGATATCCCTGAAATAAAGTAGCAAGATTCTGTTTGTAGCTATTTTGAAACAAGGAGAACTATTACAATGGCTAAATCTTGTGAATACAGTCAGGTTGGCGCTTACATGATTAAGGAAAACCTAATTTATCTTAGCAGTGTGGACTGATACTGCTAGAAAGGTTTTTGTCTTGTTTGGTTTTGATGTCGCTGTTACTGTGCTACAGTAATTGTTAATCACTTTGACTTAATCATAGACTTTGTTTGCAAAGATTTTCTTTGCAAACTTCTTTTCTTCCATATTACATCCATGGCCAACATGGAAGGGTTATGTGAATTCTTTAGGAGAAAATGTACAACTCTGTTGTTTTACGAAAGAACTGTGTTCAAGCAGACACACCAGCTGTGGTGCTTGATTTGCAGTGTTCCCTCGGTCCCTCAGTGGGTGACTTTGTCACCCTTCTCAAAGCCATGGCTTATTTTCCTCCCTGGTTTTACTCCTAGCGGTGTGCAGGAACAAACCCAGATGCTATCGCGATAGTTGCCCTATTGCGAATAATAACAGACATCGAAACGTGGTAGCTTAATATTTGAAAACTATCTAGAAATTAACGGAGCAGGAGATGCATTTTGTTTCGCAGTGGAAATCTATTAGACAAGTACCCTTGGTGCATGGAAAATATATGCTTTTAACAGTTTTGATCCTTTATCAATTATTCATATGTGAAGGTTTTTCCTGTATTTGTACAGTTTGTTGGATGGAATAGCAAGCATGCCCTTATTTGTCTAACAGTTTTGCTTGAACTGTATCAAATAAGATATTTAACACACTCAAACATATTTAAGAAATGAAGAGCCATTTTTTCAGTGGGGTTTTACACATCATCCTTCTTTATTACGCCAGGTTTTGCTCATCATACCATATTCTTCCTCACAGGACAGAGACAAATAACCATTCTCTGCAAGGACAGTGTGTGTGTTGAATGCATTTTAAATGCTGCACTTTGTTATGATTGCAACCAACATTTTAAATATGCTGCAATCAAATTCCAAAATGACACGAGAAAAATGACATCAGAGAATAAATCTATTAGGCTGCTCAGGCAACAGGAATGTTTGAGCCGGAACATACTTAACTTGGAAGTTAAAGATTGAGTACAGTGTTTATTTTATTTGCTTAAGAGAGGCAAGCCTAATTCATCCCTGTTGTGGAAATCAATGGAGTTACAGTATAAATATGCTTTCCCAATATATTTGACATATTACACAAGCTAAACAGCATTACCTAAATATAGTTTAGCTTTTAAATATCACATGAGATTGCTGATTTACATTGTACTAGGTTTGTTGGAACTATGCAAGGGTCAGTTCTGCCTCTCAGTCTGGAAGAGGGAAACCAACATCCAACGAGCTTCTTGGTGGGAGTCAAATGAATGGCAGAGGCTGTGCTGGCCAACCTGGTGCCTGGAGGCTGCAGCAATGTATGTAAGAAAAAGTTTTGTACAATAAGGCTAGGGATGCACTGGCATAAAGTGCCCAGAGAGGTGTTGGATGTCCCATCTCTGGAGACATCCAAGGTCAAATGGTTATTACATCATGGACTATTTCCTCACGTTTCTTACCAGTATAGAGGAACATGAGAGAGATCTTGGATACAACAGATAAATACATAAATAAATAACATTGTGCTTCTTGCTAAGAATGGTTCAGATTTGGAGACGGAAACATTTTTATCCTGGTAGGATAACCCATCTCTGGGGCCCAGTAAATACTTTTGCAATTTCTAGGCAGTCATGCTGCTTTCTGGCTTTGTATTAAAGTGTTAGCTTCTGTTACTGTTGGTATGAATATTCCTTATATATCTTCCTGAAAAATTTCACTTAAAGAAAATAAATGATATCTTACCTTCAAAGTTCTTAAGTGAGCATGACTGGGATGAAAGATTTGGTTTGTTTTACATTAAAAAGAAGAAGAGAGTGGGAAATAAAGTGGTACTCAACAAAAAAAGGGATTTGTCTGACCTCATAATGGTAGCTTTAATTTCCTCTGAAGAATCAGAGCTGAGCAGGTGTTTCCCAGGTAGGAAAATTTCACTTAAAGATCTCTGAACTGTCCCAAACTGAAGTCCATTCTCATCCATAACGTAATTTAGCCCTTGGCAGGTATATAGAGCTTTTGTAGCTTTCTGTTCTTCACAAAATCTCCTGAGCTTCAAGTCTCACTGACCAGATGGGTTGTAATTTGGCCTCTGACATGGTGCAGTCCTGCTGGAGGGTGAAAATTACCTGAGCTGGCCAACGCTGGGGTCACACACCCATCTCCTTGAAGTCGTTTTCCTTTTTTTCAGTCTCCTGCCTTGCCTTTCCCAGTACAAGGATCTCTGTTTTCTGCATTTTGAATAGTGCAGATTAGTGAGACGTGGAATACTTATCTCTTGGAAGTCAGATATTATATTTAAATGTCTTAGGCCACTGCTGAACATCAGTCACAGGATTGATTTAACCTTAGCAATATCTGACTGCAAGTAAGATGCTGAGATTGCCCCGAGTAGGGTAGATTGAAATACTCTATAGTATGCCAGGTGATGGAAACAGCAGCGTGTGAGATAAATGTGCGCTTAATTAAGGAGAGCTTTGCGTGCTTTTCAGGTCTGAGAACTCATGCCTTAATTTTCTGGGCAAAGTAAAAATGGAATGAAAGTATTTTAGAAGAGTTCCATCCACCTGCCATCTCTCCTAATGCTGTTACTTCCTCAGCCCCTTATGCCTGAGCCCGTAGTGTGAAACTATTTTACTGAAGATGAAGTGTGGGACCTTCTGCTCTTGTAAACAATGAAATTTGCAGAGCTTTTATAACAGAATGCTATCCTTCCTTTGCTGTTTTAATTGAGTATGTTCTCCTTGCTGCTCGGCTATCTCTCTGAGCACCAAACAAAAAGGGGGGGAAAAACATAAAGTGCATCTAATTCTAGGAGTTATGGCTTTGCCCCTATTTAGTTGGGAAGATGGGATGGCTTCTGACCAAATTCCTCTCCAAGAGAAGGTCTCTTTGCTAGCTCCTCCATGCAGCCCTGGTGTGGTGTCCCCACAGTGCGGCCACACAGTAACCACAGGCCAGCAGCACTGCTCACCATGAACAGAGTTTACCCTTTCACCTTCACATCCCCCTCTACTCTCATACATAGCTTAGTTTTTTTTCTGCTGCAGAAGTCATTTTTTGCAGGTGCAAAAAGGAGCCTTTCATTTCCCCATCTTAAGAAAAAAGTTGGAAAAAATACGCTTTCCCTACTGAAAGGCAATATTTTGCTTTTAGCACTACTTTATGTGCAGCATTTTTTAGCTCCTCTAATCTTAAATTCAGTACATGAATGGATGGATAATTTCCTCCCTGTCAGTTTTTTCATGCTTCTGAATTATTTACTACTCCCGCAACTTGTAGCTGTGAGTCCACTTATTTCTGGCTGAGCTGTAGCTGTGCCAGGAATGTCCCCTCCACTGCTGTCCTGGGGGGCCACATCACTGCTGCTGGGGCAGGCAAAGCCTGGGCAGCCAGGCATCCTCAGAGGGACCCCAGTGTCCCACTGGACCCCATCCTTAAGTAACAGGGCCTGAACCCGCCTAATTTGTCTCCATCATTCGCATCCCCCAAATCCTGAATCATTTTGGTTGCCCTCTGCTGCACCTTTTCAATCTTCACAATGTCCTGCCTGTAATATAGTGACCAGAATTGCACGCTATATTTCAAATATACTCCCACTAATGTCTTATATAAAGTAGTGCTAGAATAACTTGTGCTGATTTATAATCCTTACGAATATATATATTTGTTTAGCTGCTGTTGTTGTTTTTTTTATTGCTGCCAAACATTGAACATATGTCTGGTGGTCTGAAGGCCTGTTAAAGACAACAAATGAATCACATTTTCTACATGACAAAAGAAAACACCTTTATTTTTTATCATTGTCTAGCTTGAGTGGTGATATAAGATAAATTGGAACAACAAAAGGAAAAGGGAGTTTAGGAAAGTCAAGTAATAAGTATCAGGTTATAAATGAAGTCTTCCAGTGCTTGAAGTTAGAAAGTACCCACAAGCACTTCACAGTTCTTAAAAAGAAACTAAATAAATTGCCCAACAGGATGGTGATATCCATGTCCTCTTTAAAGTACGGAAGCCTACCACACCCTTTGGGGATGATGCAAAGTAAATAACAGAATGTAAATGGGAATTTTCCACTGTTTTTGGCAAGAGGAACGGGCAGCACAATGTGTGATGCTAATGCACAGTGTACCTCTTTTTGTGGAGTGTTGATGGTGCTTTATTTTTGGTGGTGTTGGGAGTTATGGCTTCTTAATGGAAATGAATTTCCAGCTGTTGCCTTGTATCTGTTGAGTAATATTCCAGCCTCGTTTTCAGAACCTTATCATTATATTCTGAAGTGATGCATTTCAATAGTGTTGTTTATAGAAAAGAAGAGCTGTAAGTACATATTTTCATTTATGTGGTTCATAGAGCAGGAAGCAGTGCCTCATTAGGTGGTATTACCTGAACATCTCTCATTCCCGATCTAGCCAGGCGGGGCACTACCCCTTTGCAGATGTGAAAATATATTTACAAAAACTGAAAACAAATACGGGCAAGAAGAAATAACTCTGAGATGATGCTCAGAGTGTCAGGCCACTGAAGAGCTGCAAATATTTTGTCTTTATTCACAGCAGGGTTTGCACTCTGTTAGTTTCCAGTTTAAGAAGAAGTTTTTGATGGCTTCCACCTGAATCTGGTCTGAGCTATGTAGCACAGGTGACCTGCATTAATAACCTCATTTTCCCAAGACAATGCAATGCTATTAATGTATTGTACCAGGTTTTACCTTGGGGAGTGGCCATTATAGCCAATAAATAATGGCTCATGTTACATCAGCTCCTACTGAGGTCTTGGGACACAAAATTCATGTGTGCTACCAATGTAGATCGAACGTAACCTTGACATTAATCAGACAGGTGGAATTTAAGGCTTCCCCAGGTTTTCCTGTGCTGCACTCATAACAAATCATGAAGTTCTGCCGCAGTTTGCTGGTAAGGTTCAACAAAAACAACCCCACACCTTCCTTTTCCCCTTATTGCATGTATTTTGAAACGCATTTAGTCTACTAATACGACCATTGCAGTGTTTACAATATCTCTGCCTTCCTAGTGCTCTCCTGAATCCTAAATGGGCTTCTGTTTTCCGAGAGCGAACAACAAATGGAGCAGACCTTTGAAGAAACCCACCCTCGATTAACTATTAATGATGGCTCAGGAGAAGGAACAAAGCCCGTGCGATGTGAACACGGATTAGCCCTTTTATAAACACGGCCAAACAGTTTGTAGGCACGCCGATGCCCAGGAGCAGCCTGCTGTGCCCTCCTGCTGAGACCAAGGTTGGGCAGGGGGTGGGCGTGGGGGCCCTGGGGTGCCAGGAGGAGGCTGTTGGATTGGTTCAGAGCATCCCCTGCCGACAGCCCAGCCGCTAATTGCCTCTGCCAAGAAGCCAATGCTACCCCTCCTTCTTATCCCCAGCTTTGGACATGCTGAGCTTCTATGGGGATGGTGTTTTTGGCTTATGGGTTGGATTCACGTTCGCCTACAAGAACATTAGTCTGTTTCCCCCCAAATCATTCATGCACAATGTTGGGACATTTCCTCCTAGCACTATTGACAGGGGTCAAAGTGGAGGCAACACATTGGAAGGGAGAGGATTTGCATCCCCCTGCCCGCTCCCAGAGCCACCCTTTCTTGCACAGAAGAATATTTTAAGTTTGGGACTTCAAATATTTCTATTAATAAATTACTATGCATCATGTCAAATTAGCATTGCCATTACTAAAAGATTAATAGCGACAATGCGTTGTGGCACTCCATTGCTTCAGGGTAATTTTCTTTTGTTCATGCTTTGGCATAATATTGTATAGCAGAGCAGTAGAACTACGAAGCATAAATTTAGCCCCAGCCCCTCAGCAGAAGAGGTAATCCTAATCACAGCAGAGGGTTGGCAATTAGCTCCTGCTGCCGTGCTGCACTGTGCGTACCGTAACCTTCGGTGAAGGTTGCCTTCAAACCACAATGCATGGGGCTGATGCCGGCCGATGTCCCTCACACTTTGCAGATAACAAGATAGAGCCAGACGTTCGTGTGTTTTTATTCACTAAGTGCTCAGGAGGGATAAACAATGATAATTTGCATGTAAAGCCGTTTTATTTTAGACTGTGAATAATTGGTGGGTTAGTGATGGTGTGTACACTTAAGCGTACATCATGCCAACAGTAATCTTTCCTTTCATAAATTCTCTATCCTAACTGGAGTTTACAAGGGCAGAAATTACTCTCGTGCCCATGTCCCTTTCCATTATGCTTGTAAGAAGTAGTAACTTTTTCCCTCTGCCTCTTCGGGTAGGGACATGACAACAAAGCAATTAAGCAACATGTCTTACTGGATACAATTTAAAATAAAGAGTGGGAACATGTCATGTGGCAGCATTTTATCTGAAAGATACACACCAGGCTTCTATACCTGCGGTTTAATGATGGGCAGGGAGAGGAAAAGCATCTCAACCTCATTTTGAGACAAAACCTGTTTTATTTTTCACCGTTTTAACAGATGACTTGCACAAGTGAAATTACTGTGTTATCATTTATTTGATTTCATGCTGGATACATCCAGGAAAGTATCTACATGGCGGCTCTGTTTCTTGCTTAAATATCAAGTATTGGTATTTTTAATGTTTTTGTAAACATTATATATTTTAATACTTGAGAAAATGTATCTCATAAATAAGCTTTATTATCTGTCAAAAAGGATGAAAATATAACTTTACATTTCTGTTTTAAAGTAATTTTAGTGCCTATTAGCTATAAAGTAACAGTTATATATAATTTAGAGTATGTAGTCACTCGAAACAACTTGACATTTTCACACAAACACAGAACCTTAATAATAGTCTTGGGATTTCATTGGAAGTATACACCACTACAGGATATTAAAATAACTTATGGTGCACTGTAATTCTTGTTTTGTATTTGTCCAAGTAGTTTTGAAGCATGCTATAAAGTAGAAAAATAAAAACCTAAGCTCCAAAGTCAGCTAAGCTGCATTCTTAAAGTTATAGCAGTCTTTTCATATTAAGTATGATTAAACCAACTGACATTTCTAGTTTTCATCTTTCTCTTCTTCCTTCCTATTAGTATGCTATGCTTAACATGTAAATGCTCTGCATACCACATTTTTTATTTAAAGCTATTGCAATTGTTTGCTTAAAATAACGATGCTGACTGTATGCAGTCAGGGATCATCATAATAGCTTGAAAACAGTAATTTACTTGTTGATTTGAGAGCAAACTCTAGATTTGTGCAAGCTCACGTTTTACCAGGTTCAGAGGAATGCTCCCAACCGAGATACATTGGAAGTCCAGTGACACTTCAGCCTATTGTTCTGCATTCATGGCAAAATCAAAACCATGAGAGTAACAGGCAGAGATTCACCAGGCTGACTATTTTTTCTTGAAATGATATGGAAAGAAATTTTTGTAGATGTCATTTTTTTTTTAAATCTCCCTACAGCCTTTATTAAAAATTTCCCCGAGATTTAAATAGTTCTTTTAATTGTAATTGAAGCGGCACACAGGTAGGGGTGAGATGTGTGTGCAGATGTGCACAAAAATTAATGTGAACTTGAAGGAATAGCCTCACTGCCATAAAAGGGCCCACCAAATGTTCACAGATGGAATTTGAGCGGACCCTTATTGAATAAGCTAGTAGGGCCCACTTGGGTCATTTCTACGTCAATCCCATAGAGTCTATTTGGAAAAGGCGCAATAAGCATCCTCATGCCTGATCCATCAATCTGTTAATTTGCAGAAGGGTTGCTCAGTGACAGTGCTGCCACTGTAAACAAACAAATGTAGAATATAGATTGAAGAAGACTGTGCTGCCAGCTCGTTTTTTGTTAACCTTCTTTGCTATAATAGTGTAATTAAGTCATGTAGTCAAATAGAATATACAAATCTTGGAAATATATGGATAAAAACCTTGCTCTGTCAAGAAAATTTCAATACCCAATGATCAGCGGGCAATTTGAAATAAGGAAAAGCTCTGGCCATATGAAAGGAGGTGATTTTAAACCAGTATTGAGTGTAGCCAATGTCCTGTCTTCCTTTCTCTACTGCCCCACTTCAGTGTTTCTTACATTCTTATTTTGGTTACACTTTGAAACTGTTGAACTTATAAAAATGCATATGAAAAGCAAGTTTTTCTCTTTATTCTGTTCTTCCCAAGAGCGTCACTGAATGTATACACAGCGGATGATAGCAGAAATGAAGCGTAATCATCAAACTGTGAAATATGGAAATACTCCTAACAGCACAGTAAAACTGACAAAAGATTGATTTCATCAAAACCGTTGATGAAAACAATGTGTTAGAGCAGAGGAGCACCTGTTACATGCATTGAGGATGGATGTTGTTACAGTACTTGGGTGTGGTCATGCAAAACTTGTGTAATCAGCAGTGAAAGGAACCCTTGAGCCCGCACTGGGCTCTGGTCACTGAAGTCATGTTTTATGTGAGTGAATGGATGATCTGTGTCCATGGAAAGGCAACAGACGGCTCAGAGGTTTTGGTTTTTTTTTGCCACAGAACATACTTCTGTGTTTTATCACAGCTCTTAATTGTCTTGGCCATAAACATTTTGTCTCTGCCATGCCAATTTTCTGTCGTGCTGCTTCTAAGCCCTGATAGCTTTTGGAGCTTCATAGGGCATGATGTAGGTCACTGCATTGGATAAAAAAGCAAAGCGGGGTCACCCTGAAGAGTTCCTGTTTGTCAGTGTAAAGCCTCGTTTGGGGTTTCCAAACCAGCTTCCTCTGATGTGCCTCTTCTACCATTTAGCTTTTACTACTGAATCAGTCTTCGCTTCTTGCTTGAGCTAATTAGAGCTGGAACCCTTTATCTCAATTAGTCTTACTGCTAAAATGTGTTAGTTTGAATAAAGTTGGGCCCAGAACTATTCTCGGGATAACAGACAAAAGCCTGGAAGAACAGAAGCAGGAATCTATATGATGTTGCTAGAATTTACCTCTCTGAAAAATCAGAAATTGCCCGTTTGCTGTGGCAGGGAAAAAGAGATGGCTGATTCTCTTTTCTGCTCCCTGGGATGTCTTTTGCTGTTAATCTTTTACTGCTGGTGCGGAGGGAGGAGAGGTATTTGTGTAACTGGGAATTGGGTTGGATCTTTGAGGCTTTCTGTGTTCAGTATAGCCCACAAAATTCTGTGGGAGCTACAAGTACCCACTACTTCTGAGAGGGAGGCCCCTGGCTGTGTTTTATGGGGAATGTGTAGTATATTAACTATTAAAGTTCAGACTCTGGTACCATAACTCACATTTACCAGTACTGTAGTAGAGAAGCAGTATCATGTATAGCAACCTAGCTGGTGAAATTTGGATGCAACTCAGCATGATTTTTTCCTTTGCTTTCCTACTCCTTTTCTTTACTTCATGCCTTTTTCTTATGGCTTATAGTTGAGTTTTTATAGTATTGTTGGGCATTTTTACATGCTCAAATATGTGGAAATTTATAAATAAGTAAAGCAATTCTGGAATTGAAAAGCACAGTAATATGAATCACCTGGCTGTGAAAAAGGTATGTAATCAAAAACTTGTTTTGCCTCTGTCTGTCTGGGGTATAATTTCAGAATGTTTAAAAAACATATATTTTAAACTAAGACTCATCTAAATGGCTGAGCAGGGTGGAAAAGCATTAGAATATTGATCAAATAGCAACAAGGAATTGAAAATTAAAGTGCTGCATGTCAGCAGGAGTGTGATAAGGGAGCCCATGCCTCTATAGCTGGGGTTTTGTAGCTCCTTAAGGCAGCAGGTAGATAAAGGATCACGTGTAACCAGGAGAGCCCTGTGGGACTGCAGATGACATTGTAACAGATGACTCCAGATGACAATGTAAGAGTAGGAATGGGAAGAAATTATATTAACAAACTGTTGTCGATGGTTATAATAAGATTTGAACTGCTGAATAACCGAACCTGAAGGACCAACATATTTTTCAAGATGGTTTAGAAGGATCCCACGATTGACTGTGTCAAAAGCTGCAATTATGTCAAGAAGTATTACAAAGGATGGATTCCCAACATCAGATACAATAAGTGTATTATTACAAATCCTGATGAGCTGAGCTTCACAGCCAGATAAATAAAGAAATAGAAACCAAAACAAACCAACTGCAGTGAAACTTTTGGAGTAAATTATGGCCTTAACATTTGTGTCTTATGACTCTTGCTCTCCACTTACAGCGATAAATGATTGAAATCTGTTTTACTGATTGCTAGAACACTGGAGATTAAAAATGCATATTTAATATAGTTAGTTTTTGGAGTTTCTGATAGGCACAGTGGATAAAAATATCCTCATGATATTTTCAATATGTGAACCTAGCAGAGGAAGGATTTTTCTCAGGAAATAGATGTTGGCTCCAAGGGGAGTGCTGTTGGATGAAGATTTTGCTTCCCAAATTCTAAGATAGAGTGAGGAACTCATGATTTATTTATTTATTTATTGTGGTGGGAAGAGGTTGTATAAGAAGTCTATCAGTTTTCTGGCATAAACTCGTCAGGGAAATAAATATGTCTAATACGTATTTTTGATGATTGATAATGGTATTCCAAGTGTGCTAAATAAGGAAGCAAGGCATTTTCTTTCCATGTTTAAATGATGGGAAAAATAGCCTGTGTATTACAAAATGACAAAGACGTTATTATTTTGGAGTTTTTTGTAGTTCTGAAAATGTGAAGTACATTTGGTAGACTGGCTGGCTTTGTCAGTAAGGACCACATTGTGTTTAAGGCTAATAATTCATTGGTTTTGTTTGAAAATATCTTTCCAATGAAGCTGCAGCTTTGGTTGCTGCTCTGATACTTTGCAGTACCTGAAGCAGCTCTGATAAATAAAATTTGCAAGAGCAGTGGAGAAAAAAATCTATTTTAATTAGATGCTTATTGAAATCTAGCACAGATAGTATATGAAGCATAATTTCAAAACTGGAACGAGTGTTTTTAAATCTTTATATACTCACAAATATAGATACATAATGTCAATACCATGCACTGCTTTTTTCAAACAAATGGGAAAATGGAGATTGCTGCTGACCTCAGACATTTTCTAAAATAAGATTTTCGGATGATTGTAAGAATCTGTAATGGAGTTATTTTGTTGTAGTGCACATTTTGTTCATTGAACTTTGCATGCAAAGAATGATGGGTGTGTAGGAGAGGGACGCCTCCATGGCTGCAGGATTGGGCTCACTGCTTGCAGTCTTTTGTCCAGTTGTATGATGGAAGGTTCTTTTTCTTAATGTCTGATGTGTTGTGATATGCCATATAATATTCATTATTGAAGTCCAAGGCTTGCTGTTTACATTGTGTGTCGTACATGTTCTTATTTTGTGAAAAATCTAAGGAAGAAGCTTGAAATCTTCGTATTTTACATTAAAAAAAATTAAATCAGCATCTGATATGGGGAAAGAGATACTGGGCCATATACTGGACAATAATTTACCGTTTTCTGAAAAAATGACAGCATGGGGTGGGAGAAAGTTGGGGACATTAACCTTATTTCTTGTGTGTTTTCATTTTCACGTTGTCTTCGGTTCTCCCTGATCTGCCAAAGTAAGCTGCCCTTCCAGTCATGTGTACCTGTCCCCATACCAAAACTCTGAGTTCTACCGATGCCCTCCCAGACAGGGGGGCCTTTTTTTGGGGACCGGATCCTGCAGAAGAACCTGTCCTTTTGGTTTCTCAGTCCCTCTTTGCTCATCCCAGGATACAACAGCCAAATCATGTTGGGTTTGTTTGTGGACTAATCTGTACCATGAGCACTGGGGGATGTTACTGGCTCATAGGAGCAAAGTGCCATGTAGGACATGTGGCCCTCCAGTGGGTGGGGGCTCTGCAGAGACCTCCTGCTGTCTCCTTCATGGGAACAACCATTGCTCCCAAACCGCCTGCTGAAGATGTTTGGGCTTCCCTTCTGCTCCACTTCATGGCCTCACTCACAGGACTACATCAGAGAGACAGAGTGCCTTTCATGAATGCAAATTTCAGTAGAAGTTATTTTTTTATTTCACTTTCATGGCAAAAAAAAAAAAGAAAAAAGAAAAGAAAAGGAAAGGAAATCACAGGAACAGTGCTGCTTGCCCACAAATCTCCAACTAACCCTTGCACTCAATTAATCTTCATGACCTCCTAATGCCCTGTGCCATGAATTGTACCTTGAGGTTAAGATATAGGTCTTGTTGTAGTTTGCAGTGACTCCTATACGGCTTTTGTGTTCCGAGCCTTCAGATGTTGTTGATTTGAATTTGAAATTTCTTTCATGCATAATGTCTTGATCTGATAGAGCTCTGGCTTTTAAAGCTGAGCTTTAATTTGTTTAATCTGGCATATTCTTAATTATACGAGCTATAAATTTTATTGTATTGTAAAGCCCCGGAATACATGCATAAAGATGCAGCGCCAGTGTATGATTGCCTTACTCTTGGGTGTGATGGTAACATGCGGAGAAGGGAGTCCCACTGAACAACCACTGTCCTCCCAGTGTGTGTCTCCCAGAGCTGCCCACAGTGCCATGGTGCAGGGACCAGAGCTCAGCTGGGACTTATGGAGCTGTTCTGCTTCTGGCTCTTGGGGTGTTAGGAAATAGCATAAAGTGGGAAAGGGTGAGCTGATTTTTTTTAAAAAAATAGGAAATGCCTGAAATATCTTCCTGATCTCTTGCTGGGAGATTGACTTCAGCCTCCCATCATTCCCTACTGTGTGATTTCTGGAGCACGTTGCATGACAAGTCAGCATTTGGAAGGGATTGCCTCTGCCAATGTTACCTACGTGAAAATGGGAGCAGCAGTACTGGGGGAGATGGTAACATGCTAGAGCAATGAGTGAGGACACACAATTATTTCATTATTCATGCATGGGATCTCAGGAGATTTGCTATGAAATTGCAGCTTCAGAAACACCAGCTTTTTTTCTGATGAGCCAAAAAGCTGATCTGCTGGCTTTAGCCAGTGGAAGTAATCTAGCAAGGCTTGGTGTTTGACACAGTCAGGCCAGGACAAGGCATCTACACACAATGTCTTTTGTTTTAAAGCAGGCCATGGGGCCGTGCTTTGTACCCCAAGCAATGTTGGAGCAGTACCTGATGCACTGAGCTGGAGCTCCATACGCAGCCCTGTTCTGAGCAAAAAGCACAGTGTTATTCACAGCCTGCTTTGCATTCTGCCCTGCTCTCCGGGTGGTGGCAGGAACTGTGAGTGCCTGTTTTTTCCCCCAAAAGCTGGTCGTTGTCAGAGGTCCCTGTGGAGGTGTAGAGGGGGATGCCTGTACAGTTTCCATTCACCCATCTCTTCCTCTGTCATTGCTTAGAAGGCTGCTCAAAGTGGTGCCAAGTTTTTTTGTGCTGTGTCTGTAACTTTGGTCGCATGCTGCCTTTCATCAGGAGTTTTGCGTGGTCTGTCTATCAGGCACAGATAGTTGGCAGTCATCTGTTGCCACCAGATAAAGATGGGACAGTTTGTTAAGTGACTGATGGCTTTTGCTAAGTTTTCTAAGTATGATTAATGTGTAAAAATATCTGGTCTGGTGATAGGTAAATAGGAAAAACAAAGGCACCCTTCTCAACCTAGTTTTTGCATGTCCACTTACGTGCTTTGATCAAAAGGAAAGGTTATAGGAGCTTGCTGATAGCTCAAACCACTAAGAGAAAACAGACAGACTCAAGACATATCAAAGTCTCAGCTCCTGCAGTCATTTGAGCACACGAAAATCCCTTCTCAGATAAAGTAAAAACACAACCTCAGCCATTGAAGAGAAAAGGCTGCAGAATCTGACTCGCTTTATAAAAACTCAGCCGTTCACATATCCTGCTATAGTATAAGAATTCAGAGAAATTCAACACAACAGGCATTGTTTTTAATTATTTAATTTCTGCAGTGCTGTAAAAGAATTGTCATGTTATTTACATGTCATATTGGGCCTCCAGTGCATCCTGCTGATTTGTTAACCGTGTTAAGTTGGAGGTATGAGATTGTGGTGGATGTAGAAGACCATATCTGGCCATATTTGGTCAGGAACAGAATTGCATGAGTGGAATTGCTCTGTCTGCAGTCTACTAAATGCGTAGCCAGACTTTGATATGTACTTTTAGTTTATTGGCCTTTGATTACTTATGCTGTGATGGCATTCTGATCACTTCAGTCTTTGGATGTGCTTGTGCATAGTTCCAGGTGATCTTTCTGTGATGGCTCTTAATGCCCCGGTATGCTAATTTGGTTCACCAATGGTAAACTAATTACTCTCCAGTCTGCTGTTGATTTTAATGTGCACAACAGAAAAGTATCAGGTAGATAGTAAGTTTGCAGACCTGAAGATAGGGGTTCAACCTGGGGATGTCCTGAGTGTCCACAACTCATTCCAGTACCAGATGCTTGCTAAGGGCTTGTTGATCCCAACAAGCAGCTATTGTAGAGCCAAGCCATGACACACAAGGAAACAACTTAAAGTTCTGCAGAGGCTTCCCTTCTCCTTGCACTGACCACATCCTTTCTCTAAAGGATTTGAGTCACTTGTGATCTCATCCTGCTTGTCTGAATCACTAGAGACCATGTCAATGACGTAAGAAAATGGTTCACATACATAATGGAGGATGTATTGTACAGTAACACAGTGATTCCCCCAAAATAATCAAAGGAGATGAAATTGTTTTGGCCATTTGTAGTTTTCCAGATAAACCTTCAATTTTATCTACCTACAATTTAAGGGCTAACATTTTATTACTGCTGCTGTTGAAGTCTTGCTCTGAAACCAGCTGTACTTTCATGCATATCTCTGGAAAATGATGAAAATATGTCATTTCAAACCAGAATGAAAAAAAAAATCAACCAGTAAACTTGTGTACAGTGAGATAAAAATCAGTGTTTCATTACTTATTTATTTATTCATTTATTTAAAAATCTTTAACTAGAAAAATTCATTAAGATTCAATATCTCATGTACAATGATGGCCTAGGGACGGGAGATGGATTAAAAAATGTAAATACTATTGGGTCTGATGTGCGTACCATTAACACAAATATGAAATTAATGTAAAAGTTTCTGACAGCACAAACTTAGGTTTAACTCTTTAAATATGTGTTTAAAATAGTGCGGAATGGTATTGAGCTTTAACAGATGATACATACAGTAAACAAGTGTGTCTCAAAAGAGACAAAATGTCAGCAAAATAATTGCCTAGCAGTACTTCATATCAATTAATTCATTTGTATTTAATTAAAAGGAATCATAACAATTGGCTGCTGTATAAAAGCCCCTTAGCTCTGTTGTCTTCCATGCCTTTTGTTAGTTTTCTGGGGCTGGATATTGTTAGCCTTTTTGAATAATTCAACTAAGATCTATTTCCTAAACAGAAAATCTATCTTTGAGTTATTCCCTTTTCTACAGGGAAGTAGCAATAAACAGTAGCTTGTAGCTTTGTGTGTCTTATAAATGACAATGAGGGAGAATAGGGATGAGATTTCAAAAGTACTTGAAACCAAAAATGCAGGGGTTCCTAAATCAGTTGGGTGCTTCTGAAGATATGCATTATCCAAGATGACTCCAGTAAATCCATGCAGAGGGCGAGTGAATGTGCTGTTGGCCTGGCTGTTACAGTAAGGCCCTGGCAGAAGTAGAGCCGTGAACTTGGTTAACCTGTCTTGCTCATACCTTCTCAAAGGTAGCAAGGTTAACTTTATGATGGATAATTTCTACAGTTTTTTGTATACACGTCCAGGATTGCACTATCTTTAAAATATTGTCACCTCATATATGCTCAAAGTTATCAAGTATGAACATAGTCCATAAGTCTGGAGCAGAGGAAATCTACTTGTTTAGATGACCAAGGTTCTAAAACACCCCATCAATCAACAATCCACTTCTCTCCCAAAGCTATTCCAGGTCTGCACACTCAAGTAGAGTCCCAGTGTCTTTTTTTTGTTTGTTTGTTTGTCATCAACAAACATGTATCTACAAAACAGTAGTGAAAACCGCAGCTTTTGGTTTATCTGATATTCTCTATCTGGAGCGTGAGTAAGTTGTTAATTTATCTTAATGATGCTTGCTGAATGAGATGGTCAGCTTGTTTTGATTGGAGTATTATTTGTGATTGTTTTTATTTGATCATTTTCTAATTACTCACAAAGTCTGATAATCTCTCAGTCGTTAGTGTAAATTAACAAAGTTCTATACCAAACAAAAAGTAGTTAATATTACAACTTTCATCACATGTGCTGTGAAGTACCACGTGTAACCACACTGCCTCTGGAGACACTCATTTCTGAGGCAGAGGACAAGTGACCAGGGGAGATACTGTGATTTTGAGAGTAAAATGTGAAGAATTTGGACCTTCATCATAGGTGGAAGTCATCACCTGCTCTGGGGGTATCTTGTGCAGGTCCACAGAACATGTTGCAGGGAGCCCCAGATACAGTCTTCTTCTGGCAAATTTTCTGACCACAAAAATATATATCAATCACTTGAATGCATATATTGAAGCTGCATGGGTGTGAGTGCATCAGTTTGTTGCTGTGGGCCAAGTTTTCCGAAGTCCAGGCTGACCTACCACGACAGATCTTGAAAACAAGGCAATTACGTGGAATCGTTCTCCATGTTTACTGTCATTATTTACAGCATGTCCCAATGGCATTTGGTCAATGCTGTCCATAGGCTGCCTGGCACGGTTCCCCCCAAAATTGGCATCTACCAGAAGTAGTGTTGGCAGAGTGAGTGGGGTTAGAAGAGTTTAAACATCACCCCATAGGGATATGAGAGCTGCAGGAATCTGTCCCCTGGGTCTGCAGCTCCTTGCACTGCCTGTGCTGTGCTTTGGAATTAGTTCTGCCTGTGGATTTACTGCCGCCATCATTTCTTCCCATTTTTGGCCTCCCCAAAGAGGGAAGCTCTCCAGCATGAGTGAAGGCTGCCCTGTGTGGCAGTGGTGGTACGGAAGGGTTAAGCAATGTCAGCTCCCTCCTCTGTCTGCTGAAGTGCCTTGTTTGCAAAGGATTGATAGAGTACCCTTGAGAGAAAGATTCGCATTTTCACTGTTCCGTGTCAGGGAATGAGGTTGTGTGATTTTTGTGTCATTTTGCACTACCATATTTCTTCCATTAGGAATTCTAATATTTCACAACCTCTGTCAAGGAAACTGCTACTCCTAATGCATAAGGCGGATGCATTCCAGATGGGCTGGTAATCCAGTTCAGGTTTTTCACATACATTATTTCAGTTCCACTGTGGACCTGTGCTCAGCTTTGCCAAAGCTGGTTTCATGATTCATTTGCAACTGCAACAAGTTAATCCCAGAGCGAATAGCTTTGTCCACTTCAGGTGAATTCTTCTTGCACTCTGGCACCAGACTCTGGCTGGTAAGAGGTGCTTCCAAAAAAGCAATTTATATTCAGCATCCTTGTGCCAAAATTCTTCCTATCCACGTCCAGGGCCAGTGGATCAAGGAGCTTTTTTTCTAAAGCAGGAGATGCCTAAATTTATGAATAGCATTAGCTAGCCATTGAAACGGGTCTAGTTCAATGAACACAGTTAAAAGCATCCAGAAAAATATTTTAAAGTGGAAAGCCCTCTGAGCTATTCGTGCAGAATATTAAAATTTAACTAATTTCCCAGATTGAATTACAATTAGTGCTCATCTTCATGAATTCTCAGTCCAACAACATCAGCAGTAGCAAATAAGCAAACAGTGACTTTATAGAGCTTTCCCGGGGTTGTGTAGGGTCAGCCTTGTTTTCTGTTTGATTCCTTCTATATTTGCTTTGCGCACAGCTTTTGTATTGCACTGCTTCACTCTGTTGGCTGTTTGGGAATTTCCATAAGGCAGTGCTGAGTATTAAATACAATTTTCTATTTCATTTTGACGGTGAAATATTTTAGCAAACATTGCCCTAGTTCTCCTCATCTCTTGTACCCGTGTCATGGCTGTGGAGAAGCCCAACCAGAGACAAAGCTGTCTCCACTCCCTTCTCTCTCCCTTTGTTTCAGGCACATTTGGCTCCATCACACTGGCAAGAATGAAACAATATTTCCTGAGCACTGACCTCTTCGACACTTATGTGGACTCAGCATCTTAATTGCTGTTAGTGTGAATCACCAAAAGCTGGTGCATAATTTCTCGAGACATTTATTGGAGATCTACAGTAGACATTCACTCTCAATAACAAAAATAAAGAAATCCATAAATCCCATGAAACTTTCCCCTACTTCATTTTAAGTTGTTTATACAAGAAACTTCATGTCGTAATAACACTTTTTGGCCTTTGTTTGATTGGAAATTTCTATTAAACTGTTATGAGAAAATAACTTTATGCTTCAGGTTTTATGTTTCGATTTGATTAACAACAGGCTTTTACAAGGACTGCAGCACTGCTGCCTTTACTGTACACATCCAGCATTATTGCACTTGCTGTTTTGCTGTAAGGAGTGGACTTTATCAAGAAAATTATATTTCCTGCATATGACATTTTGGAAAACTATGGTATGTCATATCTCCATCTTAAACGCTGTTAGTGCGAATCATCTGATGCTGCTTTATAATCTTTGTACTATATTTATAGCAGACCGTTGCTCTGTAGTGTTCTAAATTTCCTGCTTATGATGCAATGGCAAAAGTCATTAAACATTAGCAGTAATAGTATTTTCACTGTAATAAAGTGTTAATTACTTCCACATGTTAATCGAGTTGGGGGGGTAGAGAGATTTTTGCTATTGTTACTGTGCCTAAAATAATTTCCATGTGATAATTTTCCAGGATATCAAAAACTGAATAATTATGCACTAATTAAGAAAGTAGAGCCTGCTCTGGAGTTAAGACTGCATTAATTTTAATGTTTTTACAGTCCTTTAATTGGGGAAAGGGCTGTAAATTGAGAGCTGACGCACTCTCCCGCCATCAGCAGGCCTGCCTTTGCAATCTGCCTCCTATATACCGCAACCCAAGGTCAACACAAGTTTGCAAAATCCCTCTGCTCTTCATACGAAATGTATTGGTGGTGAAGCGTGCATCTATCACTCTGACAAGCATTTAACTCTCCAAGAGCACATGCTCTCACTTCTTAAATTATTAATTGCATTAAATACATTTTCATATCGCGGACTGTTTGCTACAAACTGTTCCCTGGTAGGGAGAGGTGGTCCCCCCGCCGTGCCATGCAGTTTGCCTTCTGTTGTTCCCGTGGCAGTGCGAAGTGTGGGGCAGCTGCCTTTGAAGGGCTCCGAATGAAATCCTGTTCTCCCAAAATAGTGGAAAAAGTCACCCTCGCAAAGTCTTTTTTTTTTTAATGTCGATCGGTTGGCTTTGCTTTTTCTGCTCTCTTTTGTTCTGCACTAATGTTTATAAGTCCATATTGTTTGGGTTTGTTTATACCTTTACACTTATCAGCTCATGCAGTTTTCCAGGGTATTCTCCCTGTCACACCATTATCACAGGCAATGGCATCATCATCCGCTTCATTATCATCTCTGGGTCATTCCATCCCAGAATGGCTTCATGTTACAACTAAAAGGAGGAATCTGGCAAATGGATCATATTATCTCCCTCTCTCACTCTGGCATTTGAATGCATTATACACGACGCAGTCTTTATATTAACAGGCATCATGACCTTTGCCTGTAACATGTTTATTTTAGCAATACTTGCTAGTGCTGCTGGAGTTCAGCTCCTGCCAGTTGCTGATGCTATTGTGAGCCCTGTGTTTATACCTGGCTCATGCCAAACTGGCTCCCAGCCCGTGGGGGAAATGATAAGGCCCAGGTGGGCCGCTGGGCTGGGGGCAGCTCTGGGGCTGCAGAGGGGGCCCTCCTGGTGGGCATGTGTTTGGGGCATAGGTCTCCAGGTTAGAATGTGGTGAGGAACAGCAGAGCATTTTTGCCTGCTGCAGTGGTGAGCTATATTGATGGGAACCTGTGACAGAGCTTGACATTTACCTGAGATGCTGAGCTTATGTCTGCTGGAGGCTTGAATCTCAGACCTTCTTCTTGGTATCCTCTCTCTTAATTTCCATGTGGTCCTTTAGGAAACCTTGAGGATTAACAGGGAGATTAAAATCTTTCACTAGCACTTGTGTGTACACTTACATAGTTTACTTACAATTCTTCTTGCATGTTTCCTGCAGGAAGTTTTATAAAGTGAAAGGAAACCTATCACCCTGTGAACATTTTTGTGTCACAGTGTTGGATGGGTGTAAGCATGGGTGAGAAATGGGACCTAATCACCATCAGCATTCCTAGAGACCTCATTGGGTGAACCCTATCTATAGACTGAGTCTCTTCTAAAGTCTCCTCAAGCTTCTGATTTGATGCATTTCCTGCCAATGAATGCCATTTCAGTGGCATTACTGTTGCACAGTAATCACAGAATCATATCAAAGAAGTAGGTGCAATTATCTTGATCGTTGGCAAAAATATAATGAGCCTCCTCCTTCTCATTTCAGTGCTTAATATTGAGAATCATAGTATCATTAAGGTTGAAAAAGACCATTAAGATCATGAAGTCCAACCACCAACTCGTCAGCACCATGCCCACTGAACCAAGTGGGGACCACTGTGCCCACTAAACTGAGAAAGTTGAGGACGCTGACTGGTAGTGAAGGACAAGGCAAATCTGAGATGCTTTTAGAGGTATGTCGATGCATTGTGATGCAATTCGCTCAATACCAACATGAAATGACATAATCTAAAACGTAATGGGTTGGAAGCGTCTTTGTGGGCCAGGGAAACAATCCCTGCCTTTGGGTAGTGATGGCTCAAAATACAGCGTGGGTGGAACTCAAAGTTAGATTTCTTTTATTTCTGCATTGCAATGAGTGCATACGCTGGCCATGGTGTGCTTTGCGAGATGCATTGCACAGTCAGGCATGGAGCAGTAGAAAACGAGCAGATGGAGCTGCAGCCCAAAGTGCAGATTTCTTACCTGTTTTAAAATAATATTTCTGACATCACTTTAATGGCACATCCCTTTGAGGCAACATAAAGGACTTAGAGCTGCAGTCGACTCTTTTATTGTGGCTGTGCAACAGTTCAGGTGTTGTATTTTTCAACAGCAAGCATACTTTTGTCCTGTTGGAGAACTGTGGAACGTCTATGCAGGCATCAATCTACCTGATGGTTAGGAGAGCAAGACTGCAGGAAAGTTAACAAAGACAAATCGAAAAAAGGCCAGGAGAAACATTTTTCACCCAACTTTTTTTTTTTTTTTTTCCCTTCTGCTCCAGTTTCTCTATTACCATTGCATTAATTAGAAATTTAGGTAAATGACATAAGTGCCCTAATTTTTTATTTCTGCCAGGAGAACAATTAGGCCATTAGAAGTAACAAATGGTCTGGACGTATGTTGTCTGTTGAAAATTTCAAGCTGCATTATTTCCGACAAGAAAAAAAATCACAACAAATAATATTTGTTTCGGCTGATTTTTACCATAAGCGATGTCAGCTTTAGCAGGTTCAGTGTGCCATTGGCTTTCTCTCCTTCTTTCTTGTTGTTTTTTTTTTTCTTTTTTCCATTGTCATGGCTCATTAAAGTGTGCTGACTCTTGTGGATTCCCATTTCCTTTAGGTAAATAGTTATTTACATGAACTGCAGCATTTTTCTTTGGTGACAATTTCTAATTGTTCAGGCAACCAAGGGTGATATATTAACCACTCTGAATAAAGCTTCACCTATGAAATAAATTACTTTAAATTAACTATCCTTTCAAAAGAGGCAAAATTTCCAAATGGACAAATTAGACCCTTCTTAGCCACATATGGTAAGTGTTTTAAGCATTTCCCCACTGGTCGTTACTCTAGAGAACAATTCTTCATGATGGAGTGGAAGACTTCTTAACTCATTTGGGGTCCTTTTAATGCCAGAGCTTGCCAACGGTGTGTGCTGAAGGGCTCACTTTGTGCTGAGCACCGTGTGGGCTGCAGCATGCATGTTTTTATTAATAATGTTGTGCTCTCATATTTTCATATTTTATGTAGGCACGCAGCAACCATTTTGCTAATCACAACTGCCACATGTATCCGTGTCTTCAGTTTGTACTTCTTAGCTTCTAATTGCTGATAGCAGACCTGCTTCTGCTTTTGCTCATGGGACTAAACTGGGAGGAATCCCACCAGAGGCAACGTGTGAAAGAGGTCACTTTAGTGGGTATTACTATTACTTGGGTTTACTCCAAACACTGGTACATTTAAAATATACACTTAGCCTTCTATGCAGAGTAGATGTGAGTAGAAAATCAGGTCCTACAGGTCAGAATTTTAAAAACACTCAAATGAATTTGAAAACGTCCTAAGCAGCCTTAAACATTTGTAAGCCCTCACAAACTCTTGTCCTTTGGACCTCTGAGTGCCTAGGTCCCATTTCTGTATAACCTATGGCAAAGCTGCTTAAGCACATTCGATAGTGTTACTGACACTGCTCTTTCCCCAGTGTTTGAGTTGTGCCAAATATTGCAAGATAGAAATGAAGGAAAACATGTTTTTCTAATTTAAGTTATAACTTGACCGCATTTCAATGTCCACATTTTGTATTTAGAAACTTAGAACTTCTTACAGGGAAGCATCCAATCAGTTTAAATTATGCAGAGTTTGTTTTTATGGTTTCCCATGACTTTTTTAGTCCAGCTTGGTTTCCCGTTTCCCACACATTAGAAGTCAGTATGTCAATACATTGGAATGTATTAGGCTGGTTAGCATAATCTGAACACACTGCTGAAATGGTTTCTAATACAAAAGACCTAGATATTGTACATCCATTTTATAAAAATAGCAAATTAAAAGAAGATTGTATTTTCTGTTTGTATGGGAAAATTCTAATTAGGAGTTATTTTGGTACTAATATTTACACTACAAGAGTAATTAAAATAGAGTGATCAGTAAAGTGGGTGTAGCTCTAAACACATGTTCTTGCTTTGTTTAATTATGTTGATTAGGTATAAACCCCAATTTGGCATCACCTCTCTTGTCTTAATATGTTGTTGATGAAAGCATGTGGAGACTTGACCTTAATATAATCGTGACAAACCTCATTTGATTACCTTTGCCTAATTAAAATATACGTTATATGTACCATAATATTATTATTATTCATCTTACACTCTTCTCACTCTGTCGTTATGCTGGGAAGTAAATCTTATTGTGAGATTTCTGTCTCTGAAGGACTTTGTGCATTTTGTATAATTGGGAGAGGTGTTTATTTCATGGGCCAGTTATAATAACAGTAATTATCATATAAAAGCTCTGTGAATTTTTAAGTTGTGCCTTGGTGTTAAGTTTACTGTTGGTGCGTGCAGGGAACAGTCTGCAGTGTGTATGGGAAAGAAGTGGGGCTTCTCCCATGTCCCCCACCCTTTCTCCTTTCTCCCTTCTCCCTTTCTTCTTTTTTCTTCCACTTTGTGGTCAGTTTTCAGTATCTCTGCCCCATATCAGCTGCACATGCTGCAGTCCAATATCCTTGTCCTTTTACTATTAGCGCCCAGGCTCTGGCCCTAGGCTTTAGTGACTCCATTTGAAATATTGGGCTTTTGCCCAGAGCTGTTTCTTTGGGACTGAAAACTTGCATGTGCATTTGGTTATTATATATATCATAAAGATATGTGTGACCTAGAAATGTCTTAAGGGAATCTTCCTGCCCACCCTGGGGGTATATCTTGTCCTCGGTGGGAGCCGGCTGTAGTCCCTGCCTTGTTCACCCCTGGGCTACCACCCTGCTGCAGAAGTGCGGGTGTTAATCCACCATCACTGCAGGCTTTTTCTCTGCTAACAAAGTAATTCTGCAGACTGCGAAGCATCGTGGAAGGGCAACTAATGGCCACACGGTGAACAACATTAATTATATTTGACTAAAATATTTTTATAGCATCTGTTACTGTGGTGCCAGAGATATTATCATAGACTTTATTTTCACATCGATCTTGTGAGCCTGACAGTCCCAGAATCTCCAGTTTGTACCTACAAGAAGCAGTAGCAAAGCAAGAAATAGAAGAAAAAAATAATTTAGACCTCTAAATGGAATTGCAAAAAAAAAAAAAAAAATCTGGAAGTGATTAGATCTGAAGCTCTCTGTGTGGTGAAAAGAGAACCTTGAACCTTGGGCATCCGAATCACAGCTTGGTGCTTACCTCACTGAACATTTTTTTCTTCTAATATAGTTTGAAGAAGGCATTGCTGCCACCAAAACGCAATTGGTGTGGAAAGTTACCTTCCAAAATATAAATAGAAATTTTTGTGCTTACTGCACAGAGATGATGCAGGAACTGACCTCATTTATCAGCCACGCTCACCCGGGTGCTTCCTGACTTGAATTTCCTTCCAAATATATTCTCTTGTCTTCTACTAACTGGCACAGGTGTCTTTCTTTTAGAATAACCCATTTCTGAACAAGTTGGCCAAAATAATAAGAATAAATTAAAAATTGCAGCCACTTCATCTCTCCTGAGGTCCATAAAAGTAGGACAAGGAAAATGATGACCACTCAAGGTGTATTCATGTAAAGAGCAGTCGTTCCAGTCCCATGCAGGAGCATCACACCAAGTTGACCCAACCCAGCTGGGAAGCCATTCTTTGCCAATCTGTGACAGGGAAAGCTCAAGGCGGGGGCTGGAGGCACCACTGTGACAAAGTAGGACATAGAGAAGGTGGGCTATGAGATGTGTTCTTAGGATCCCCTCACACTCAAAGAGAAGAATCCAGATCTGGCTGCTCATGGGGGAGAAACTTCCCCACCTCTTGGCCAACCTCTTGGCTGTTACCACTATGCTGACATTCCCAAACTCATTGTAAAGAAGTGCCAGGATCTGACCACTGGTGGGCTGAGGAGATTAAATTTTAATGCTTCCATCTCCCCACCGATGCACCTCGTGAAAAAAAATAAATAATGGTTTTAAAAATGTACAAAATCTAATTTAAAATGACATTGGGGTTTTATTTAAAGTCATGGAAGCTGGTTAATTCCAAAATGCTCTCATTAACTCACATCATTTAACAAGTTTCTATTCATTTAGCTCTCTCTCTCCAGAGCCTCTCAGCTGCTCTACCTCAACACATTGACAGCCTTCTGTGCTCCTGCTTCCCAGGGGGAGCTAAGGTGACTTTAAACTACCTTTTCATTCTCCCAGCATTAGGGTGCACAAACGGAACGGTGCGGCTCAGCTGGCCCTGAAAGTCCCTCTGAACGGCAACATTTCCCGGCTGCCCAGAGGTGATGGACCACCATCCTCCCATCCTCCCCCTCTGTGCCCCACATCTGGGAAATTCTGAAGTGTCCCATATTTCCCATGGCCAAGCTGTAATTACTGAGCCATCATGGGCCTTGCAAGGAGTGCAAAGGAGCTGGAGTGTAAGTGAGGATGTCACCCTGCTTGCTCACCATGGACTCAGAAACTTTCACCTCTCTGGTCCTGCTTTTCTGTCCTTTGCGTTTCTCCCTGGAGTTTGCTTTATTATCTTTCTCCTTTCACAATATTTAAGGTTATCCTTTCTTTTTCCTTTTTTTTTTTTTCCCCTTCTCTGTTAACAGCAGTTTGTTCCATACTCCCTGCTAACATGGCTCCCTAAAACTCAATTTTAAATGTTAAAGCTTTTGCTTTCCTTTTGTTTCAGTGGAGCCTTCTAGCAGAAAGGGGAATGAACACAGTCCCTTTTCATTTCCTCCTTGCTTCCTTTTTCTTTTTGATGTAGTTCCCTACCTGGAATATGGTGATTCTATTTCCAAAAGTGACTACTGGTACACAATTAGTAGATTTTTGGAAGCTCAGATTTGACACAGTGTTTTCTGAGTTACTGTTGAGTAAACATTACAGTAAAAGAACCCCTTTCAGAAATCTCAGGCACAGGACATCCAAAATTCTGAGCTTCTACTGCAAACATGAAGGTGGTTTTTTTTGTTGTTTTGTCCTTGGGAGCTACTGCCAGAGTCTGCTGCTGTCTGTGTGCCTGAAACCTGGTGGAGGACATTCAGCCCTTGGACTGAATTATCTTATGAAACTGTAGATTTTGGGTGTAGCAGTCTATCTTAAGTACATAGCTTTACCGGTGTTTTTCTGTCTAGCTAAGAGAATGTCCATGCACAGGAGAGAGAGAGACATAAGCAATATTTCTGCAGTCTGATCCTAACAGCAGTAATACGGGTCTGCCTGGTGGGAAGCAATGCCATTTCTTAGCCCAGGAGGAAGGGATATCTCCCATGGCTGGGGCCAGGCACTGGGCTCTTGCTGCCTGAGCTCCTTTTGCCATTCTATGGCCATCTGCCTGCAGAAGGCTGGGCCAAACCCTGCAGCTCCAGGTGAGATGCTGGTGGTCAGCAGCCACTGCAATCCCAACAGCTGTGCTGGGCTGAGCTGCAGCCCTGACCAAAGGCAGTGGGAGCAGCGTTCCTCTGCCACTTGTCATTTAGTTCTTATTTGAAGTAATTAAAAGCCTTTTAGGTTCTTTATTTTGATAGCAGTTTGATGCTTTCTGCTAGTTTTACGCTGAGCACTTAGGTTGAGTAGGAATGGAATATTTATTCCCAAGAACTTATTTAATCAGTAATTGCATTTTACTTAGGAAAAAGAAATAAATTTTAAAAAATCCAGTTTATTTTAAAGAAAAATAATTAAAATCATCAGTTTACTCTTGATCATTTGGGGATTAAAAACTATATTTAATCATGCAATGGATTTTTATTATTTTTATTCTTGTGTTATAGCCAGTGTACAGTGGTTTTATCTCCTCTTTGTACTTGCAATAACATATTATTTGACCATGAATCACTTTAATGGATTGAAACATAAGCATGTGAATTGAAAAATAGATACATTAGTCAAATCAATAAATAAATATGAAAATATATTTCTACTATGAAAAACCATCTTGGCTACTGTGTCCTCCAACTTGGACAGAGAAAGCTGAAATATATAGCTGTAAAATATGGCTTGCCGTGTCAACTAGCCAGTGCCTGCAGCCTAAAAGGAATTTTGAGCACTGGGTAAGTAGTATTTCATCAACAAAATCATAAAATAAAGACATTAAAATGAAGGAATGATTGAGTGCTGCAGGACGTTTGTAAAATCACCCTTCAGTCTGGGGCTGGAGTAGTTTAGTATTAGACATTGCATACTTTTCATATAAATTTGCTTACAAATAGCATGCCTTAACAAGCAATATTGCCAGACTGCCCCTGTAGCAAATATTTTTTCACTGTGTTGCTAAACAAACTCTGCTCATGTATTCTGTGGCATGGCTGCAGTCGGTATAAATAATACATCTTTAATATTACAAAAAGAATACAGTATAAACCTTCACATGGAGCATTAAGACCTTGTAATGAGGGAAGACAGGTTCTGAGCCACTGAAAAACTGTTCTCCTTGCAAAGGTTCACCCTTGAAGCTTTCTGGAGCCTGGGTCTACTCTGTAGGATGCTGGGGTGAATCCAAGGCTTCTTCCAAAGGGGAAAAACCTCTTCGGGTGTTCCCCATTCCAGCATTGAAATGTGGCCCTTTGCATTTACCTCTGTGCAACCGTTCTTGTAACGGAACTGCACCTTTAAATTCATCTTTAGAAGCCAATATAAAACCTCTGTGGGCTGCGGATCAGTACCAGCAGTTCAATACAGTGAATGCGTTAATTGTTCCTCTTACATGTTCTAGAAATAAACAGACTTCAGTGCTCTTTTTTTAGCTGACATACAGTTCAGAAAAGACAAGCTTTCCATTTCCTTTCAAGTTCCTAATTAGCTATATAAGCGAATGACAAAACTACAGACTTTACCAAAGTTTATTTGCATTTTTCTACCTTGACACATTATGCAAACATGGAGTTGCTATTTGCATATGACAAGAATATTGTTTTATTTCAAGTCACTTCAAATGGTGGTATACATTAAAAGCGTTCATCAATGTACGATGTGTTTCATGCACTTTGTGGGCTGCAGTGTTACTTTTGGACGGATGCTCAGCTTTACATTTAGTGTGTGAACTCAGCTCTGCGCGTAACCATCCCGAATGCCCTTGTTGAAACGTCTTTGATGTGAAATTTGAATTACGAGTGTGCTTGGCACTCCTTGTCAGCCTGAGTGGGTTGGGACTTCACATTGAGAAAATGAAAAGAAAGTGACTGTGGGCTGAGGAACAATAATTTTGGCATGGCTTGTGGTGTAACAACCACCAAATACCAACACAGCAATTAGAAGGTGCCAAAGGAAGGCAAAATGCCATTTTTAAAAAACAGAAGTAAAATTTCCCTGTCAGGACAAGACCTGTTTGCAGTCAATAGGAGCCGAGGATATTGCATCTTCTTGCTAGCACTGAGACACCTCCTAGAGGTTCCCCATGGCAGCTGTGCCACGCGTGGGGCATCTGCAGCCCTGCCAGGGAGGGTTGGCCCCAAGCACAAATGTCCTTATTGTGCAGCTTTATTGTATTTGCAGCAATGTGCTTTGCTGGCAGTGGTGAGGCAACTTCAGAGGTAATACCCCAGAATCTCTTCCTGTTATATATAGCTATAACTCTTCTGGATAATGTCATTATTCCTTCCATTAAAGGAACTAAATAACGTTGTTAGATTTTGCTTTCTTTTTCTATTTTATTTTTAGTGAACCCAAATGTTTTTTGTGTGTTCTTCTTTTTTTTCTACCGAGGCTGGAATTATTCTTTTGCAGAAATCCAGAGGTCATTTATTACACAAAGCACCTTGCACTTCCAGAAAGGAAAGACAGCAGCTTTAGCTGTATTTCTTGTGTCTGCTTCCTCATTGCCTGAGTGTGAAAACTTTATTGCTCATTATCTACTGGGCTGTGATGAAGTGACAGATGATTTATTGGGAGCCAAAAACTGAGTTTCAATGGTGACCATTTTTATCCTTTTGTGTTGCAGCCTGCCAACCCCTCTAACTGCTGAGGCAACAAATAAAGAAAACTCAGTGCTGGAGGGCCCCGCGACTATCACTCATAAACGTCCGCATTTCAGATCCCACTCTGTTTCTAATTTGATTCAATTCCCTTTTGTTGCTTAAAAATTCAATTTGTTTAATTGAGCTGTTTGACAGTAAAATCTGAATTCCATGCATTTTAACCATTCATATTAAATTTCCCTCCGCATAGTACTTTTATTAATGCGCTTTAAAAGAGGTCACTTTAATTTAAATTTGGTGACCTTACAAGCTTATAAAAAGATCTATATGCTATCCTTCTCCAACCGAAATTAAATTGAATAAATGGAAGATAACGTTACAATAGATATTTCCAACCGAGGGTTGGGGTTCTGCAGGAAGGAGAGCTGCACTGCAGTGCGAGCATCGCTCGGCCTCTTTTCCATGGGACGGCAGTGCTGGTGTGAGGAACTTCCTGCGATGCATCCAACCCCATTCTGATAGACCCCATTACTGCAGCTGCATCCCCATGGGCCACTGCTCAAGAAGTGCCCTTTCCTTTGTGCCGCTCATTGCTTTGTATTTGTAAAGAGGGTTGCCTCGTTTCTGACATTTAAATAGCCGAGCATCTTTTCCTTTAGGATTAATAAGAAACACTGGAACCGGAGCAAGACTTGAAGGTTTAGTAAACTTTAATCTGTAAAATTTAATAGCAATATCCAAGTCATTATGAGTAGGTAGGATGCCGTACGGCTTTACAAACACTTTTAAGCCGTGAGTTATGTTACAAGAATGGGTTTGCTGTGTATCATTATGTCCAGGTAAATGCCAGGATGATGACATAATTGGTAGTTGGGAGTAAAATACAACCTCTGTAAAATGTTACTAAGGTAAATGTAGCGGGATTGTAATTCATTATACATAAACATGACTTGCAGTTATTTATCATTTTATGAAATATAGAATAACCTGAGCTGGTAGTGCTTCGCTATTTCTTCCTTACTTTATTTGGAATTGTAATGACAGTCTCGTGGCGAGGCTCCCTCCTTTATTTCCCTGTAATGATTTCCCCACGCTGCACCCTGAATTCACGTGAGGTTGCCTCCTGCCGTACTCTCCGATGGTCCTCTTGATATACAAAGTCCTAAAAACTAGCCTCATTAAGAATGATATCCTGCCAGCCTCAGACAGTGACAAATTTATGGCTTTGGATTAAAGGTCATATGGGCATTTCAGCCATTAAAACAGTCCCATTCCATAATACCTGAAACCTTAAGGAAATACATTTTTGCACACAGATGCCTGTTATGTTTCTGCTAAAGACATACAGTAATAGTTTGAAAGCAACAAAAGCCTATTTTGTACCTGTTCAGCTTGCAAGTGTGTTAGCCCTAGGCTACTGTTTAACTTTTAACCCTCTTGTTCACACAGCGTACATGCATAAAGCTACAATGTACCACATAATGAAGCAAAGCTAGCAACATTTGTTTTATACTGTTTGCCATAGGACAGCTTCTGCCTGTTTTTTAAAATCCGTTTGGAAAACAAAACAGAAATGAAGGCGTTTTTCCATGCAATGAGTGATTACGCTGCTTTTTGCGCGCATTTAATGGCAGAGCTGCTGTGTGCTCCGTGTACCAACAGGGCTTTCAGGTAAAAAGAAATAATTCAGCACAAAAGGATTTTGAAGAAGAATTTCTTTCGCAATTCCTTTTCGGTGTCTGATTTTAAACCATTTTATCAAGCTTCCACTGTATGTGCCAAACACTCTCTTGTCAGGTGTAGGATGAACTACAGTATAACTGTGAGATATTTCTTTCCCTCATAACAATCTTGAGCCATAGCCTATGATGAATTATTTGTACCATCGCAAGGAAATTCCCCTCTTCTGCACTTAAACCCAGCAAAATTACACACCAATTGTAGCAGAGAAAACATCTGATGTGACAGCTGTATGGCACACAGAGATCCATTGGTCCATTGGTTAATCAGCAGATTTTAATGGTGCTGGGGAATATATGGTAGCGGTGTCCTGAATTAGAAGTAGCTCTGTGTTCTCACTAATAGGACAGATCTTCTACCTGGAGATGAAGGATTCCTGCTGTTTTAATGCTTCAAATGTTTAAAATTAAGGGGGAAAAAAAAAAGAAAAAAAGAAAGAAAGAAAGAAAAAAAAGAATGTGGAAAATCTGCCGTAATTCAGAACACAAAAAGGAAATCCTGTAGATGAGTCAATTATATGGTTCCTAATGATGATTCAGCCTCCAGGCCCTGTGTGAGGAGAGGAGGAAATAGGGAAGGATTAACTTGGTTAACCTTCTTCCATTTCCCTCTACCAGGCCGTACTTTGCTGACTGCTTTCCCTGCTCTGTTACTCAGGATGTTTTTTTCCCACTATAGTCAGGGACAGCTTGAATTTCTGGAAGTCTTTAGCAGATTGCATCTCTATTTGCTTTTTTTTCTTTGTATTTTAGAGAAATAATTGGGCTGGTGAAAAGATTCCAAGGCTGCACTGGTATTTAGGGTTTTGAGTTGTTTCTATGTGTCATCATAAGCATGGAAAAATTAAGACAAGAGTTTTCTTTGGTTGTTCATTATTAGGGCTACATCCTAGAAAAAAAGAATTCTCCCCAAGATGAAAAGAAAAATGTCAGAGCCTTCTGAAGACAGCACTATCTGTAGAGAGCTAAAGGCCTGGCCAAGTGCAATAATGATAATGATAAATAGCCATCATTTATTTTTATACAGGCTTGTATCATTTAGGACCTCATAGTGCTCCACAATAAAATCAAAGAAACATTAACTTGAAGTAAACAAATGACAAAACAAACATTAGCAGATGGGAAATCAACACCAAAAATCAACAAATCAGCAGGTCGGGGGAGAAGCAAATGTGTTTGGAGCAGGGACTTTGAGAAAGGCCACACGAGGGCTGAAACACTGTTTGTCTCCCACGGCCTGGTGTCATGGCACCCTCAGATGGACACCTTTGGATAGAGTTGTGCTGCCCTCAGTGAATTCTTCATTTCCAGTTTGCAGCATTGCTTTTTGCTTCCTCCCCTCTGCTCTTCTCTTCTCTCCCCTCCCCTCTTCCCTTCCCCTTCCCTTTTCCTTTTCCATTCCCTTCTCTTCCCTTTTTAAATTCTCCTTTCCCCCATCCATGGAGCTCCCCCAGCACCACAGAGAAGCTTTAACCATGGGCACAGTTGGGTCGCAAACACTGTGCATGTAGTGCAGAGATGGATGGTGGCAAAATGCAAAAGTCTGAGCTCTGGTTATGCTTTCTTGACCTACCTTCATTACAGACACTTTAAAGAGAGCGGAAAAGGAAAATCTTCTGAATCTCTTTGCAGCTTTGATGGGGTGAATGAGACTTGTGTGGCCACATGTGTCAGGGCTGAAAACCCCTCACTTGCCTGATTCCCACTTAGTGCTCCCTGGGTGAACCACAGCTGACATAAGCACTTTAGTCAAGGCATGCAGGATCCTGCAGCTTAGCAGAGACCATTGTTATTATTTACTGCTATTTCTAATAATTACTTCTATATAGTTGGACCTCAGACTTCATTTATAATTTCATAGAATTGTAGAGTCATGGAGTCTATGAATGTTCCCTGCTCTGAAATGATGGAAAAAAACTTCTTGATAGCACACTTAAGTGAAGCACAGCCTCTTTCTTTTGCTTACATTTCAAAGACACGATGTGGTGGTAGAAGCAGGGAGGTGCTTTCACCTGAGCCTTATCTCAGAACCATGAGAAGCATCAATGCTGCTGGGAGCACTTGAGTACACTGCTCTTGGCACTCTCTTTGTGGTCATTTGTGTTTAGGAAGTTTACTTTCGGTATGTGATGATCAGCAGTTAGGGATAGTGTTTAACCAGAGACTGCAAATGAGGATTTTGTTTTCTCTTGAAAATATTTGCCACGGGTGATGCAATGAGGGATTTTAGGTGATATTTGGGGTGGTATATGCATTGTCTGTATTTCAAGCTCATCCTGGATCTAGATGCGCCTTTATTTAACATTTGAAATCAGAAGCTATTTAAAACCTTGGGTTAAAAATTATCTCTGTACGATGGAAATGTACTATTGAAGTCTCCATCTTCAAATACCACTGTTCTCAGAAGAATAATTTGTTCTTGCAATTTTATCTTCAGCAAGTTTTCATATGTCTGAAAAGAGAAAAGAGGCAATGTAGAAGTGCTTTCATGTTGGCTTGCCTTGGATGTTATTTGTACCTGCTTGCTTTGCAGGTGCCACTGGAGGTGAGGATCTGATGGCATTCTGTTCTGTGAATGGTTACAGCAAAGGGAGAGCCTTGCTTGTGTGCAGCTCACAAAAACACATAGAAGGGATAGGGAGGGAAAACAGAAGGTAATAAACCGCTGGTGAGCAGGATAAGTGGAACAGACAGCATAGGAGCTTCCTAACCATAGCAGATTTTTCTTTTGGTTGTCAGTACCAAAACAGAGGTCATCTGAAGGTGGAATAGGAAGTATGCAGGATGGATGGGAAAAACATAATGGATAACAACACTGATGCAGTTCATAATTATGTAAGTAGCATTAGGATGGTTGTTGGAAGGAGGCACAAAGCCTCTATTCTTATAACAAGTAGGTGAAGTTTGACCTGTTCTTTCTCCTGTTGTGCCAGAGATTGGTGCTGAGGAACAGGGCAGCCTGTCTGAAGACATTCAATTTAGATTATTTAACCATACAAAAGCGAATGAGTGCTGATGGACAAGTGGACAGATCTAATGCATTGGGCTAGCCATAAAGCATGACTTCTCCCCAGGTTCATGGCTGTACCTTTCCTCTGAGACTTTGGACATTGTAAGAAACCATACTGACAGACATGTTCCAGGTCATAGAATGTGATTATATGATCAGTAATGCTGAAAGCAAACTCCAGGGTCAGAAATTGCATTTCCAGCATTGACTTGATGGAAGGATGCCACTAAAAGCTGGGTACAACAGCAGCTCTGGGCTGTTGAGCTTTGGCTACCTTCAGGGCTGGTTTTGCATTCCTACATGACGCAATACAGAATAAAAGTGTATGTGTGCAGGGTGGTGTCCTCAGACACAGGAGGTGAGTTTCCACCTCAGCACTTTGACCTCATGAGTGTCTGTGCCACATCATGGAAACACCATGCTCTGAAGGTATCACCTCACACCTTGGGGAAGAAATGTGGTAATGCTGCAATTTGTACAGAACCGGGGCTGTGTACCATGAAAGCGTTTAAATCTTCCTGCTCATATTCACAACTTTTACGTATATCTAACTGTTCAAAAAGAGGGAAATAAATAAATAAAAAGGATTATGATTTGGATTTCCACATTTTAAATTTCTTAATCAGATTATAGTGAATGATGTAATTCACAATCTGTTTTCAAAAGCCTTTCTTGGCAAATGTGTAGATGATGCCAAAATTGGCCTGAGAGGTGACTGGGTGTCATAGCTTGCAGAGAGCTGTGAACATATGAAAGAACACATCTAACTGTCAGTGGGATTTATGTGAATTATTTGAGTGGTACTTGGAGAGAGCTGGCCTCACTCCTCTCACATTTACATCCACTGGATAGACATTTTGCTTTGCTGAGTTTGTGAGCATTGTTAGTCCCCAGATCCTCACCTCTGGCTTGGTAGACAGTAAGGAGCCAGAAATAAGAATGTTTCATTTCAGTATTTAAGCCTGCACATAGAGACAGAGCAAAAACAGTTTACCCCACACAAAGGATTGGCATTCAAGATCTCAATCTGTATGTAAATATTTTAGAATCAAACTCAGAAAATCATAGAATCACAGAATCATGGAATCACAGAATGGCCTGGGTTGAAAAGGACCACAATGCTCATCCAGTTCCAACCCCCTGCTATGTGCAGGGTCGCCAACCACCAGACCAGGCTGCCCAGAGCCACATCCAGCCTGGCCTTGAATGCCTGCAGGGATGGGGCATCCACAGCCTCCTTGGGCAACCTGTTCCAGTGAACAAGTGGATCAAAATCCAAAATGGATCTACAAAATCCATTTTGTAGATGTATTTTTTTTTTCTAAAAATGGCTGTTTCTAAATTGCAGGAAAAAATAGAAAGGCAAGATGGCTTCCTGCTCAATTTTGGTGCTCCCTACCCTTCTCTCACCATGATCTTACTCACAGGGAACCTACAGGGAGCTGCTTGCTGGAGAGGAGTCTGCATGTCCAGATCATGGCAAGGAGATTGGAACTGGATGATCTATGAGATCCATTCCAACCCAAGTCATTATCTGATTCTATGTCCTCAACCTAGATAAACCTTGGGTATCCAAGAGTGGGCTTGTAAATAATGCATTCCTCAGTACTAGAATAAGGACCAGTAGTTAGATTTGGCTTTAATTCTGAATTCAGGTTATTGTATTTTCTCAGACTTTGGGGTGGTCAAATCTGAGGTATTGGGTTGAATCTAGCTCAAAAAAGGGCCGTGTTTTACTTTGAAGTTAGCAAACTGCTGTATCTTCTTATGCTTCTTAGTATGCTGTGGCTTTAAAAAAGATAAAAATCCTTGATGTCCAGTGATTTTAATGTAAGGTTTTCTGGAAAAGCATATGGAATCCATCCCTGGAGGTGTTGAAGAACCGTGGAGATGTAGCACTTGGGGCTGTGGTCAGTGGGCATGGTTTGGATGGATTGGAGTTGGACTTGGGAATTTAGAGGTCTTTTCCATCCTTAATGATTTAATATTTCTGTGATTGTATGATTATTATCCCTATCTTCTCAAGGGTAGAAAATAAGGCAAAAATAAGGGAAGGCAACACCGCATGTGGGGTTGATGGGTGTGAGCCATTCTCTTCCCCAACACTGCCCATACTGGATACTGTAGTGGCACCGCTGCATCTCTGCAGTGGGGCCAGTACCTGTGGCTCCCTGGAGATGCTCAGGGCCTCCCACGGCTCTCCCCCTCCCCTGCTGCACCCGGCAGAAATCCCGGCTGCTTGGCTTTGTGTCTGCTCCCAGGCGAGGTGTGGGGACTGCGGGAGGGGGAAGGCACACACGTACTGATATGTATGGGTATAAATACAGCGAAGTAAAATATATGCACCCGCAAGCACGCGCAAACACAGAGGGAAATTTTTAACTCCACATTGTTGGGCTTTAATAGATTTAAATCAGGCTCTTAACACTATTTTAACATATTTTTTCTCGTGTTTAGTAACAACAGTCATCTTAAATCGTAGTGGCACATTGCCAGAGGGAAGAGAGGTGTTAATGAGACTCACTATAAATGGAAGGAGCGCGGGAGTGACAGTTCCGCGGAGCACTGTTGGCATCGGATCGAAGAGACAGGTGGTGGCACAGGGCTGACCGATCACCTCAGATAATGATGAAAGAGGAGTGACAGGGGTGAAAGATTCAAGGACCACTGAAGAAACGCGCGGGGAGCGGGGCCACCCGGCAGGCATGGCTGAGCCCCGGCACGCCGTGCACCAGTGAAATATGAGAGGGACTGATAAGGGGGAAGCTGGGTATTATCGATATCAGATGTGGAAATGAGTGGTCTTAGTAACCTATCTACCATGTGGAGTAAGTATTTACGGTTTCCAGGACCAGAATCAATCAGGTTTGAAATTCATTCTTATTTGGCAGAGGAAATGTGCACTTAACCTTTCCACACGGGGTCTGCTGATGAATATTGACCCAGAAAAATATCCCAAAGGTGTTCGGTCCAACAAAAAGTTATTTAATAATTTTGTAAAGGATGGCTGTGCCACGGGGACAAAATATTTACATCGGAAATCCTAACTTTAGATGGGTGCCGGACCGGGGTGCGGATGATTGCTGCACAGAGAGCCCTCCAACCTCTCATTGAGCAGCCATAAATCAGGGGGATGGAGGAGTTCAGACAGAGCAAATTCTGGTGACAGCCACGTGATGGACTCACAGGGGAGAAAATGAAAATTCATTCCCTGACAACCTGCTACAGGCTGCAGGTAGGGCGAGGGGAGAAGCTAAATAGATGTGGATCAGCGGCGAGGATGGCAACCCCCATCGTATGGAAATGCACGGGCAGGGGAGGTGAAACCCGAAGCTGCGCAAAATGCTAAAACGTCAGGGTGGCTGAATCACCTGAGCAAAGATTATATAAAAATGTAAATTGCCTGTTCCTGACCCAATCGCGTTTAAAAATGAAGGGACAAAGAGTGACAGGAAAGGTGCTATTATTACAGATTCAGGGCGATGCACAGTCACTGCTCGGATTCCTCTCTAGCAGCGGCTGGGAGGCAAGCGCAGACGTTGCGAATAATTTTCCTGCAAGTGCCCTCTCTCATTTATACGTGCACAGTGAGCCCCGTCCAAGGGCTTTGGGGATGCGAGAAGCCATCTGTTGGGTTTACTGGGCTTCTGAGCAGGATCCACGCAAAGCTGCTCGATGCGGGGATTGCTGTCCCCCCTTCTTTAATCTAGCTCAACTTGCTCAAGACTTTCAATCTGCAGTTAAAAATTAAATTCACTTTAAGAAAGATTATTTTATAAAGCTCTTCTCGCTTACAAGAGGGTGTAATGATCTCAAGAAGAGCAGGAATTGCTCTGAACGCAAGAGCTGCTTGGCTTTACAAAAGATCTCACTAATGGGCTAGATCAAGTATTGTTATCCTTAAAATTAAATGCCACTGTTTAAAACTCCATTTTTAGAAGAAGAACTTGCCATTAATAATTTTTAAGGCTCTTGATTAAATAACTAGAAGTGCATTATTATTGGGTTAATAATTACTTGAGATATGTTCAGATTTTGGTCATTCTCCTTGCATTATTACGGCACAGAGGCAAAATTTCACTCATATATTTGACTTAAACGACAGTCTTTTGGGATTTGCAACAGAAATTATAACTTCTGCTGCAATTTACATGTTAAGTTCTGTAACCCCGTGATAGTTCAACCATTTGTAAAAGAACAGTAGGTGGCCTAGTGGTCTAATATTCAATGAATAATTTTATCTTACATCAAGCACAAGGTCCAGTTTAATGTTTCATTACATTAAAATTGCACTGGGTGACATAAACTTTGTAATTAAAAGAGCATAACTTTTCTGAAATGCTATAGATGACTCTTGTGAAAAATCAGCATGTTTAATCAAGCCATTATGTTGTTATAAACTGCATCTGGCTATGTGTTCGTGAGGTAGTACCTGTCGGAAACAAGCTGTGTTTATGGTCACTGTCTGCTTATAACACTCTGTGATTTAATCTTTTGAGAATGTGCATCCAAGGTGCCACATTGTGGTACAGGACCTGCTGGAAAAAAAGCAAAAAAAACCCAAACTACATAGAAGGGAAAGCAAGGTGTGTCCTTGTGTTGGGATGCTGACTTCCCCAGTTACAGCAGTGAGTGCGTCCCAGTAAGGTTGGATGTCTTGGGCTGTGTTTGCCTTTGGCAGAGCCCAGCAAAGTGGTATGGTGGTGGTCAGGGCTCATCCCCTCCTGTGGAGCAGTGCAGTGAGCTGTCCCCCGGCCGGAGAGCACCACGTCGCTGGGAGCAGCCCTGGGGGCACATCAATCTCCACCTCGAATTGCTTCTTAATGGCCCGGTAGCTTTCCAAAGGGAGCTGCACCACAGTCTGGTTTTGCATTAGCTTTTATTTGTCTTTCCAGATATTACCATTAGTCATCATTAGTTATGAGGCAATGGCAGATATCAATTAGAAGATGAAGTATGACCAAAGTCATGTGTTGGAAGTAATGGAGCTGCTGCAGCGTGCTCCTGGTGGCATGGCAGCACCCCAGGCAGGATGCCTGGGCTTTTCAGTGCCACGGTGGGCAACTTTGTCTTTGCTTCTTTGCATTTTCTTCTGGTTTCACTGAAATGAGCTAGACCAGTGAACTCTTCCTGCTTGAACTGGAGCATTGTTGGATTCTATGTACAAAAACTATGGCATACCTATTTGTACTTAGATCCTGGCTTCATTATAATTTCCTTTATTTCCCATTTAAAATTAAAATATTGAACTAGTCTATGAGTGTGAAGAAGAGAAGATCGCTGGGGGAAATGCTGGTCTTGGTGCCTGGAAGCCACCCTATATTGCCTTAAGATGGTTCTAGTCAGTGCTTCCTAATGGTGCTCTCTGAGCTTGTGTTCAGAGAGCACTTTGAAGGGCAGGAAGGTAATGGGAGCTTCATTGCACAGATATGCTTATTGTCATAGTGGAAAAAACAGAGTAATTTTAATGGGTTCAGGAGACCCAATATATCTCACTTATTGTGCCACATGCAGTTCACTAGATGCAGCATTAATTGATGCATGATACAGCACTTGTTATGATACATTACCTACTATGTTTTTGTTCTTTGAGAAAAAAGACTGGTATTAACCCCCTGTTTTCTGTTGCTATTTTGATCCTGGGATGGCTGAGGCCTAACAATACAAGGGTGGCATGGCATGCAAAGGGAAACAGAAAGCAGATTTTACAGGTATGGAAAGGATTTAAAAAAAAAAAAAAAAAAAAAAAAAAGATAAACAGACAAAGGTGCTTTGCAACAGCCATCTCCACTTGCAGCCATCACCTCCCCAAGCCAAAAGCCCTCCCAAGCCCCAGCCATTGGCTCCAGGTCCCAGAGCATGTCCCAGGGGAGCAAACCCTGCTGTCTGCAGCCCTTGCACGGATTCCCACTGGGGCACAGCACAGTTCCAGCTCTGCGAGCCAGCCACAAACGTGCTATATGTCCTGAAAAGAAAAGCCTGGATTCAAACATGATGTATCTCCTTTGATTTCCATGCAGATACAACAGGGATGAATGTATCTATTATGTCTGGGACTGCTGGAATGTTAATTTTGAAAGTCATTTCTCTCAATCTATAATTATATCTTCTTTGTCAGAAAGTAGGAATTTCTTAGAGCAAAAGGGATTAATCTCAGTCACTGTTTTCAAACAGTTTGAGTTCGGTGGTTTCTGTAAGACTATCATTTCTTTTCTTTTAGCCAGTTAAATTTTGCCCGAGGCTGACGTTTTATATCCAGAGTAAATCTTACTAAAATTAAGAAACAGAACATACAGCTGCCCTTATTCCCGGCCCACAGATGTTACCAAAATCTGATTAAAAAACCCTTAATCTTCTACTGCACCTTTTCATTTGTGTAATAATCATTTTTTCCCAAATATCAGGCAGAAGAGGGTGGAAAAAAAGTGAAAAATATAGGGTTGTGGTGATCAGCATCTTTGAAAAGACTCGTTGAACCTAGTGGGAGAAATGAGGACTTGGGGTAATCCATGTGCTGAAATTTTTTTGCTTCTTTTTCTAGAAAATGTGCAATTTGGTCAGGCAGAAAAAATTGAACAGAGCCTTCCAAGCAATAAATCACTGGATTGCTGGTGACATTCATACAATGCGGATATAGTGTTAACTGTATGAGTCAGACAGCCCTTACTGCACTCAGCCTGTTCCTAGGAGGTGACCTTGCCACGGTGTAGTAATCAATCATTCTGGCACAGGACACACTGTTTTTGTTTAATATTACACTATTGGAATATATAGTAAACAAAGTGCAAAGGAAATTTCGAAAGCAAGCACTATATAAGGTGTGCTGTAATATTTTGCAGCCTGAGGAGTGCCAACAGCACGCTCGGCACTGTACATGTGCCTCCCGATTACTAACTTTAGGCTGTTAGCAGCAGCAAAGCGTGTGTGACTCTGCTCAAATACTTCAACTGTCTGCACAGCTCGAGAGGAACAATTCAATGGAAATATGAAGTTAGGATTACAAAAAAGATTTACTACCGCAAGACACTGCGGTCTAACATTTCTTATTTTGGCACTTTTATACAGTGTATACATCACGATTTTCCCAGCCAAATGATAGAACGGCAACATCCCGAACTGCCTGAAAAAAATTAAGCAAACAAATCTTAATTAACTAGTAAAAATTCTTTCAGTTTACAATAAGCGACGTGTTACTGCTTATAGCCAAGAGGTTATATTGGATTTCCATGCATGAGTTATACCGTGAGCCAGTTAATTCATGAAGTTTGCTGTCAGTGAATAGGGTAAAGGAAGACAAAGGCAAACTCTTTTGAATGAGGGAAAGGTAAGTGAAATATATTTGGTTTTTACTGTTTTCACATATAGTAGAGATGAAAGATAATGCAGCGGTAATTGAGTATATAAAACTACCTTGTCAGAGAGGTGGCATTAATGTTGAGGTTGCTCTCAATTTTTGCAAGTGCGAACCACTATGTACGTGCTGCAAAGAGGTGAAGTATCAAGTCTGATTTTGTTAGGTATAAATGTGGGCATACATCATTTTCTCAATACCGCAGCCTACTTTTATTATCTTATGGTCCTGGAGCCACAGTGAGCCATGTGATGTTATGGAAGGGCACTGCCTGAGGAAACCAAACACACCCTCCATGCACAAAACCCCAAACAGTGGGAAAAGGGAGTGATATATGAACATACAACAATATGGCCGTAGAATGTACAGGGAGAGAGTTGTGGTGACACTTGTAGCTGTGGTGGTGCTTCCCCGGTGAGCTGTTGGATGCTGTCAGTTTGGGCTGAGGCCGCTCATGCACTTTTCCCAATGCTCCCTCAGTGAAAGTGGAGATGCTGCTGTCCATACTCATCATGTTTTCGTGTTTTTCCATAGTGTTTGGGATATGAAACTGTTTGATAAAGTTCTATTGAATTTCTGAGTGGCTCCAAGGGGAATATAATAAGTCCCAGGTACAGGCCCCTGTCTCAGTCTGGTGGCTAATGAGATGGGCAAGGACCAGCCTGTGAGAAACCCCATGGGCTGGTGGGCCTTGATCTTTAGAAGCAGTGCCAACACCTACAGATCTGGTAGTCTCCGTTTTTTTTATCACTTCTTGTCCCAAACTGCCTTTAAGGTGATGCTGGTGGTAAATATGGTGTTGAGCTGTATCATCTGACCCACAGAACGTAAATGTGTATTGGTATAATTCTATGCGTTTCATCTTGTCATTATTTATTGCTCTTCCTAAGGAGCCAGAAGATCTTGGCATTGCTAGCAGTCAGATATTTTCATGGAGAAAGCTGTTTTGCACCCAGCAGATCAGTGTGGGATGTGTGAAGCTGTGCACAAATTATGGATTTCATCTTTTCGTCTCGTGTTCAAATTTCTGAATTTCAGCCAAAGAAGGGGAAAAAAGTCTCTAAGTGCTCTCTCAATTGGCCCATGAGCTCATGGGTTTCTTCAGTTTCAATATATATGCAGCTGAATGTAAGAAGACCCAGCATCCTAGTAAAAGCTGAAATCAGTGTAGGTTTACAAGGGCGTACCTGAAAGTTTGGTGTGATATTAGGGAAAGCACCAAATTACGTATGTTTCCCAGGACGCTTAATTTTTCAATAAGGTTCTTGGCCTCAACATTTGTGTTTATCTGCCATTGGTGCTAAATACCAGGCAGATATTTGCCTGAAAGAAGGTTTTGCGGAAATATACATCAGTTATATTAAAAAAATGTATTTTGAAACTTTCAGTATATTAGTTTCATATAGGTATTATGGTTCTCTGCAGTAAATATTAAATTGTCGTAAATATGCTTACTGTTGGATGCCAGCTGCTAATATTCAGCCTTGTGTTGGTTTTATCTCAGTTGTTTAATCATTCTACAAATAAATGCATACAGTCAAGACTGTAATGCTTTATGTTATGTGAGCATTAGTTAGACATTATTAGCCTTCATATGAAGAATGAGCTGTTATTGTAAGACGTTCAGCAAAGACCTAAAATAATAAAGTTCTGCTTAAACTTAAAGCACACTCTTTCTTAGCAAATCAAAACAAGGAAGCCAAAGAAATGCACGGGCGACTTAACCTGCATGCAGTGCACAAACACTGTAAAGCAAGTTCCCTCCCAGAAGCACATCACATACCCACTGCAATGCCTTAGATCATGTTAGGAGGAGGAATCACACTCTGGTGCTGCCACCATGTCTCACCGCCTCTACGCGGAATGGGTGTCAGGGGCTGTTTGCACGAGGGAGGATTAAGCTCTCACCCCCTGCTGTGTGTGTTAATTTATTGCTTCAGACGTTTTCATCTCTGGTTCATTTTCACACGCTCAGCTGAAGCTGTGTGGTGTGGCTGTGCTTTCGGCATGGAGAGGTGGCCTCAGTCCTGGGGATGGGGACAGGGATATGCCACCCACAGGGACCAGGGACACAGCCCTGCGTGGGCACAGCTCTGTTGAGGTGGGACACCGGAGCCAGCAGTGACACGCAAGGAGATTGCGATGCTGCTTCAGATCCCAGTGCTAGACATCTCTCAATAATAGCATTATTTCCTTGAGAAAATAAAGGGTCACCGCCACACGCCAGCAAGATAAAAAATGTTGTGTTCTGCTTTTTTTTTTTTCCTTCCTCCTCTGGTTTTGCTTGGTGATTATGTAGAACCTGCTGAAAAGGTGTTTATTTCTGTTTGTAAATTGAATGTGCTGGGTGTTTTTCTGCAGCTTTGCCCCGGGCTCTGTTGGATATGTTGATGGAGCTGCAGCCTAGTCAGACACCAGAGGCACATACATGCAGGGAATCCAGCTGCAAAACAAAGCCACGTTTTGTCACTTCATACCTCTCAAAAGTCCCACTCTGTGCATTGAAAAAGTGAATTAATTTACAGTGCAAAAAGAGTGGTTGAGTTGGAGGCACTGGGCTGTCCCAAGTGCTCAGGCATCACAGGGCACCAGCCAGAATCCACCCCAGAAATGCATCCCTTCTCCATTCCTTCCACCTTTGCTCAGTGCTGATGCCTCCCAAAGCCACCCATCCTGAATAGTTCTGCACCCACTCCCCACCCCTTTTGAGATGGGGGGGGTGGGGAAGGCCCTGTTGTGCCATGTTACACATGGGCACTTCCACGGCTTTAATTTCACACACATATATTGCACATACACAAATAAATTCTCCCATACCGTTTTATTGAATTTCTAGTAAGTTGGCAGAGTAAAGTGATTTTTAACACTTCTCGATTGGATTTATGATTTCTATGTCATCCACCCTCCTTCTGACATTAGGAAATGTTCAACATGAGGGAATCATTCAATGGATCTTTTAACTACACTATAAAACATTTTAGTCTCCTTTCTTTCAGAAATCCATAAATGGCTAATTTAATCCGAGCCTTGCAGCAGGAGCCCTCAGTTTCTTTTGCTAATTATGTGGCTGAGTTTTGGTGCTCAAATTATTAATGGTATGTTGGGGACAGGTAGGCAGCAGGCTGTCAGGGGTCAGCCACCATGTCATGACTTCATTTTCGCAGCACTAAGGTCATCTGCTCCTGGCTCCTCTTCATGGGACACCCAGCATGGCATCCCAACATTTTGCTTTCAGGGTTTCCGGATAAGTCATAGAATGGCTTAGGTTGGAAGGGACCTCAGAGATCACCTAATTCCAGCCCCCAAATTCTAGGAACTTCCTGCATTATACTTTTCCCAACCTGACATTTTCCAGCTGCCCGGAGCGGGGAGTTACTCTTCCCCCTACCTGACCTACTTTGCTTTACTGACAAATTAGGACCAAACCAACCACCACAGAAAAAGCTTTCCCAGCCACGTGCGCTGCGGTGTTGACTGAGCCTTCCTTCCCCCAAAGCCAGTCCAGCTGAAGCACATTGCAATTTCAAAGCCACGCTGAGCTGGGCGCTGAGAGCAGGCAGGGCTGCACAGTGCCTGTGTGCAAGCAAGCACGGCCCCACTCTGCCAAAGCTCCAGGTAATTACCTCTGCTAAGCCTTTTGTTCGTCTGGCCTCCTGAAACATGAGCTGGTAGGGCTTTGTGCTTTCCTAGGAGGTTTCTTGCTGAAGGGAGCATAGTTTTTTCATTGCTTGCACGAGCTGTGCCTTGGAGCAAGTGGTGCAACATTTTCTCTCCTGTGGACAACAAATGTAGATCTATGGTTGTTGTCCTCCTTGTTCCTACAGTAAGCAGTTTGAAGCCTGGACCAGTCCAAACCCTTTTGAGGCACTTGGTGGTTAGATTTCATGTTCTTGTCCCTCCTGTTGCAGAAACAGGCTGGAAACAGTTACAGCAGCATATGTGCTGGGCTGGGAGGGCTGAGCACTTGGATTTTCTATTGGAGGAAATTTTGGAGGCGAGAATTATGCAAAGGTGTCAGGGTGAGGGAGCTGCTGCATCTCCTGGCTGCTCTGCATGGAAGGTATCAAAGGAACCTGCAACAAAAACATTTGAGTTATAGAAGGGGAAAGATGAGGAAAAATAAGTTGATGGCTGCACTAGTATTAATTCCTAAAACGAAGCCTTTAGAATTGTTTTAGTTGTTTCATCTGCACAGAAAAATACTTAAACCTCTGGACTCCATACATGGTTTTATTGAAACTCATTTGATCTGGTAATTGCCCAAATCCACCGTTCTTACAGTTTTTTTCATGTGTTGTGGTTTATGCAGTGAGTAATTTATTCTGCACACACAATTTCTGTGTTCTGGCCAAAACCAGGAGATAAAAACAAGCATCTCTCCAAACGTAGATCTTTGACTTTCTCTGCTTCTCAAACCTTCACACCAGCAATGATATCTCTTTCTAACAAACATATACATTTGATAATTGGATACAATGTGATTATGAAGGATATTATAAGGAGAGAAAAAACATGCTATCTGTGTTAGATCTGTGCTTTGAGCAGTGCTGAGTACTGACCTCCCTGTGCCTCTGTGGGGCACAAGCCTCCTGTCTGCCCTTCCAGGGACATCCCAAACTCTGGTGTTCCCTGCAGTGTGCCCTGCCCTGGTAACACTTTTCTGATGGTCTTGAGTATATTTTTCTCTTTTTAAGGCTCAGGTTTCAGCTCACTTCAGGCACTGGGGCATTTGCCCCATTCCCTCTCATTCATCGCCCTCTCCCCTCTGACGCTCAGTCATCTTCCTGCTCTCCTTTCCCCTTTGGGTGCTCATCCCTTTCAGGTGCATTTTCTGCATCAATTTCCTTTCCTTCTTGGGTCCTCACTGTCCTCTTGGTGCCACCTCTGTGTGTCCCTTGATGGAGCATCCCAATTTGCAGGTGTCACCGCATAGACCAACTATATTCCATCCTGAAACTTATCTTAATCTGTAATAATCAATATCAGCATGCAGAACCATATGCACCATTAACTACAATTTACATCTGATAATACACTGTTTTTCTTCATTAGGATGCTGCTCCCATCACAATGCACTTACTTGGGGGAAAAGCTTAATGATGGAAAGCCGTTGTCCAACCTCTTTTCCTGGAGCACAAACTCTGGTCTGTGTGCTCTTCCCTGGACTTGGATTGCAAACTGGAGTGATTTTCTTCTTGAATAACCAGAAGTCATTTTTTCAGTCAAGTTACTGCTGATTTAGCTGGGGGTAAAGGGAGAAAACAATGAGAAAGGAGCTGGCTGACTGGCAGAGCACAGAGCATACAGTGATTGGGGAGCACAGGTTAGGAGAGGACAGTGAAAGCACAGGGAGAAGAGTTAACAAAGCCCATGGAAAAGTATTATTTCTTACCTGGTTTAATTCTCAAGGGTAAAAAAAAATGCATGGATGTGTAATAGTGTGGAAATGCAAGCAGAAGCTGCAGCCATGCACTCATGCACATGCCCACATAGTTTTGTATCTCAGGCTCAGGACTTCTGGAAAATGCACACAGTGACAGAACTATTCAGGCTGGAAAAGCCCTCTGAGATCCCCCAGCCCAACCACAGCCACCCCATTGTTCCCACTGCCCACGTCCCTCAGTGCCACATCCCCGTGGGATGAACGCCTCCAGGAACGATGACGCCCCATCCCTGGGCAGCCAATGCATTACCACTCCTTCTATGGGTGAAATTTTTTATAGAAGAAATAAATTTTCTATAGAAGAGATTTTCACTCTCTAGAGAAGAAATTTTTCCTAATATCCCAGCTGAATCTCCCCTGGCACAACTTAACACCATTACCTCTTGTCCTAACAAATGATACACGAGAGTAAGGGATAAAGCATCCCTCATCCTCCACTTGGGTGTGGTTGCAGAGGAGTGCAGTGCAGTGCAAATTATCCCAGAGCTAATAATGTTGCTGGCATTATGGCACGTATCTCATGGCAATAAGCTTCGTGATTCTCTTCAACCCACTGAAGTTGAAGGAAGAGCAAAGGCCTTTTCAAGCTTACTTTATCTTCTTGCTTCTTAAGTGAGACTAATCAAGTTTATATCCTTTTAGCTTATTATTAGCCCGGCAGAGCTTCTGGCACTCTTTACAGCTTTTTTTGATGTGAAAGTTAGTTACACCTACTGTACTTAGTATGACTTCACTTTTCTTGCGATAAATCCTGAAAATTAATATACTGTATCCTCCAGATTACAAAATGAAAGTGTCCTAGACATTGTGAATACTCTGGCTGTGGAATGCTGCCAGTAAAAGAAAAACTGATATCTTAATGATCTTTGTTAATAAAAAGAAGAGGCTGGGTAGTAAATTTCTCGGTTAATATGTCAGCCTCTTCCTTTTTACCTTTTTTCTTTATCCTAAACTCAAACTGACATGTATTCCAAAATTTATGGCAAAGTAGAAGAATCCCTGAAAATAAAATGCATTTGCCATAAAATAATAAGGAGAATCCAAAGAGCAGAGCTGGTCCTGCGTTCCTCATACAGCCCAAGATCCCATTGGCTTTAAAGGGGAATTTGAATGTGGGAGGAATGCAAGCCCGGGCCCTGGGCGCTGAACATAGGTTACATTCTTTCTTAAATTAAATGAAACAAAATAATGAAATCTTTTGTTAAATTATTTGCTGACTTGACTTCCTGATTTGGTAAATTATGAAAAAGTCAAGCTCTGAAACAAGCAACTATTCTTGTTACAAAGGGTAGCACTGGTGGCACTGGTGTCTTATTGAAGACAGATCTGCTTAATTACAGTTCCCACTGTTTGTTAAGATAACGAGTGCCAGCTGTTTGATAGTGGTGGAGCCTGCAGAAGGAAAAACTGGCTATCTCTGTCATTTCCAGGCAGGCCCAGGATCAGCCTTGCTATCTATAAAATCGCATAGGAGGCAAAATAGCTGAGAAGTGCACTCGCAATGTGTTCCGCAAATTTGGGCAGAGCATTTGCCAGTGCACTTGGAGCTCTACCATCTATATCTAAAGCAACTCACCATTGGGAATATAAAGTCAAAGCAGAAAAATTGAGCATTTAATGGACTACCATTATTGTTGAAATCACAATGACAGGCCGTGATCTTCAAGTACAATTTTGATCCTTATGTAGTAACTGAAATTACAGCATTTCATACTCTGACTATATTATAGGGAATAAAACATCTGTCTAAATATTGGAGATATAAAATCCTCAAAATAAAGATATTTGAGAATATCTTGCGCAGAGCACCTTTCCACCTGCTTGCTTAGTATAATGCAGTCATTATGGCAATAAATGTTTCTAATAAAGTATGAAAATGGATTGTTTGCTTTGCTGCTTGTATGAACTCTCATTTCTCTTTTTATTATATTGAATCTGACATTTGCTTACCCTTTATCAGTAGAATATTTAATCAACTCCAATCTGTAAGAAGCAAGAGGAATTTCTATTTTATTTAAAACCTGTCCCACATGAAAAAGGACTGGGAAATAGGTCATGCAGTGTATGGGAAGTGTGAGAAGTGTTACAATGCTGAATATTTATCCAGCCTGCAAAAGAGACAGTTCTGAACTTGCACAGTACCGTTCCACTCCGCTCCTATTGTTTAAAATACTGGTAAAATGATTTAGTGGTTAAATGTTTCTAATTTTTATTCACAGTACAGGATCTACAGAATTAAACCCCTGTCAGCTTTATTTATTTTCTCTGTCAGAGTATTTTCTTGCACTTTTTGCCATATAACTCTTAAGAAATGCTATATCCGTATCGATAGTAATTTATTTGGGCTCTTGTCCAAAGCACTCAACGTAAACAGTCTGTGTTTCCTCTCCATCTGTATTTTGGCTAATCCTCTGCTTTAGACAATCTAATGACAAGTGCTGGTTATCTGGAGGTACACGGTTTTCAAACCAGCGCACCATGATTTATGGTTCTTGTTTTATGGAAAGTATCACAAGCTCGCAGAAGTGAAAGCTTCCAAATAAGCACCTAACTTTTGTAATAAATGCAGCTAACAGCATGTCTGCAAATACATAGCAAACAGAGTGAGTGATGTCTTATTATACTTGCCACAGTTTGACTTGGTCTGGTTTTATTTATGAATATGTCTTGCATCTGTTTCAAATTTCAGACCCATTCAGTTTCTCAAATGCTCTCCCCAACAAGCTTGTGCTGAACTTTATTAATTACCTTAATAAAATATTTGTATCAATTTTACTAAAGATCCGCAATGCCTCTGCTGCAAGCAGACATTTTTTAATAACTGAATTAAGAGGAATAATTAGAGGTAGCACTGGAATGGTTCGGAGATGTCCAGATTGTATGAAAGAGGAGGGGGAACGGGTAGAGCACAGCTAACTGTACAAGAGCAAAGGGACGTATGATTAAATTAAAGGGCAGTGCTTTGTGAACAAACAAAAGGAAATCCTTCTTCATACAATACATAGTCAATCTGCCGAATTCTCTACCGCAGGGGGTCATTGAAACAAATGCCGTGGTAGGGTTTCAAAGAGGACTGGATAATTTTATGGCTGTTATTAAAACACATAGCTCTGGAGCTCTGATAACGATGAGGGTAATCGAACCTCACACCACAACCCATACAAGGATGGAGGGGATGCTGTGCAGGACTGTCCCTGTGTGCTGGGTGGGGCTGGATGGGGGCTTCATGCACTCTTGGTGCAACGTGAGGTCCATCACTGATCTCCTACCTTCTCAGTAAAATTCTCTTGGTTTGCACTCAGAGAGGCCTTGTGAACAGCAAAAACAAACAAACAAGCAACGAGCTGATCCTTCAGACCTGAGGAGCACTGGGGCTGAAAAGAGCATGGCTAGCAGGGTGCCAGCTTCTGCCCAGGCAGGTGGCTCCAGCTGCATCCAGCTGTGACTGTAGGTCATTGCTTAGGTCTAGAGGTGATCCCAGAAAGTGGGGTGTCTTCCTTCCAGCCTGGTTGCACTGGGAGCATGCATGCCTCAGGGGACCTCAGGACATCATCTAGTTCAACCTCCAGATAAAAGGTTCCCTAGAGTAGGTTGCACAGGAAAATGTCCTGGTGGGTTTTGAGTATCTCTGTAGAAGGAGATTCCACAGCCAGTCTAGGCAGCCTGTTCCAGTGCTTTTCACCCTCTTTTAACTGCACCCCAGGGTACCTTTGGCCTTCTTAGCCACCAGGGCACACTGCTGGCTCATGGCCAACCTGTTTTCTCCCAGGACACCCTGGTCGTTCTCAGCAATTCAGTCCCTAATGTGCGTTGATTCATACAGTTGTTCCTCCCCAGGTGCGGAACACTTGCCCTTGTTGGACCAGGTTTCTCTCTGCCCAACTCTCAGCCTGTCCAGGTCTCTCTGAATGGCAGCACAGCCTTCTGGTGTGTCAGCCACTCTTTGTTAGCACGTGATGCAGAAATATCTCTGACTCCAACTGGACAGTATGTCTCCTTTCAGGAAGGCTGTCAGCACGATTTATGGAAGTCTGATTTCTTATTTCACTTTTGTGCAGGAGTATAAGTGACAATTTTGCCTTTCAGTGTTGTCAGTCTGATGCTTCGCCCAGGGTGTAGGCATGCAGGAAAGTGCATAGCAGGAGGGGAAAGAGCCTCAACATCTGTGTCCCTCAACAAGGACCATGAGAATATGCTTAATTGGTATATTTAATTGGCATTGGCTTAATGGCAGTGGAGATCTGGACTGTGCTTTGTCCCATTTGTCAATACCTGAAGCTTCCTTTAAATATTTGAGCATTCATCCCAAGGACAGAGGCACAGTGTGGTGTTCTCATCTCTGCTATTCTTTGCTGAGATCTCTGTGTTGATCAGTTGTTTTTGCTGGAATTCATTTAATTAGAACATTTTTTCAATATGCTAGAACCAGTGAGATAAACATACTTCCCTTGCCACTTACTTTGTTTATTACCCTAAACTTCAGTGCTCTGGTAGCTGTCACCAATATGTGATAGTCCTGTATCATGTGAAAAAAAAATCTCACTCTCAATGGTTCATTTTCCAGTTGGTGCAGAGACAGGGTAGCATGTGGTGCAAAGACAGGGCACTTTGGAGACCACTGCCAGGGTTAGGTGAACCCATTTTCTACGAGTACACAGCTGGTTCCAGGACACACAAAAATAAAATAAATAAATCAGTGAATAAATTTGTTCAGTCCTAAGGAAACTGAAGACTGGAGGCATTGCTGGCAGTTTGAAACCTGGATCTTGGTATGTTCCTTCTCTGATTTCTCCTTTGTGGTAGAACACATGAACTGCTTCCTTCCAGCTCCCCAAAGGCCTTATTCCTTCTAGTTTTTTGACAGTGATCTGGCATAGTTTGTCATATTCATCTCAGGGGTAAATTGGGGTAAAATTGCAGGGGGCACTTCCAAAGAGAAGCAGTGAACAGACCCTGACTGGAGGTAAGCCTCCACGTTCCCTTCCCTTCTTTTCCTGGGTAAGAAATTTTCAGTGCATTGGGCAAAAATAGAAAAAAATCTTGCATAGGAATTCATGAGATCATTCAGAAAATAAAAAGGCCTCTATTTTCTTGCATAAAACTTAGTGTGGAGCTTGAAAGGTTAAAAAGACTTGGGGAGAGAAGGGGTACTCAGACAACAAATGGTCTCCTGCTCTGTGGTTGTATAGCATAATGACAGGAGTATGTACTGCTTTTTTGTATTACTTTGTTAAATGACATTTGAGTTGTGTGTGTATCCCTATATTAGGAAGGAGACTGTATGATTCTTGTGGCTGTATTTCTTGATCTTGAGGAAGTGCCAGGAAATGGTGATAATCTCTTTGTGTACCTGTCTAAGGATCAAGTTTTCAAAAGCAGCCTGTAAAAGGGTACGTACTAAATATGTGCATGTTCTCATCTCATCTCATCACATCTCCATGTGCAAGACCATGTGCACATTCAGACTAGATAATTACCTACCCAGTTTACTCCTGCACAGGCTGTTGTTTAATGTAGGCACAAAGAAGACAATTTGCATACATAAGTAGACAGTGAGCTCCAGTTCTTCGTGCTCGGTTTTTCCTATGATCACAGCAACTGGAGATGAATAAGACCTACTACGTTCCCTATACCTTAGCTTTCCAGAGAAGAGTGCTCCCTGTTGGATAATTACCACTGTTTTGTCTCTGGTTTTAAATGTCCCGAGCAGTGGTTCTTCCACCGCCTCCCTGGAGAGACTGTTCCACTTTTGAGGCCACTTTTGAAAATTTGGCCTCACCGGAGCACTGGAGCTGAGAAATTCCCGGTGGCCCAAAGAGCTGAAACATCTGCTGAATTCGTAATAGAATTGTTGACTGAATTCAGCAGGGTACGAGGCGGGGATTGACCAGCTGTGCTGGTGCTGGTGTTTCATTGGAATCGATGGGAATTACTGACTTGAAGGAGAGTGCACTGTGTGCCCAGGTTGGGTAAGGAAAAGAACCCCCCCAGCATGAGCTCTAAACTTCTTTTTCTGGATCTGAGCACGTGAGGGAGGCTTGATTTTAAGGCACTGCTCAGCTGTGATTAGCATCTGCTCCCGGAGATAGAAAATTGCCTGTGAACAGGCTAAGAAACTTCAGCAGGCAGCACATAGATTACACAGTTTCTTTTTTTCCCTTTTCCCCCTTTCAACCTCTGACTTCCCTTGCAGGATCAAACAGAAATTGCAAGTATGAAAAGGCAAAATTCTGATGGAAGGTAATTGCAGCCCTTTTCCAGTTTTAAGTCATCTTGAAGAAGTAATTTAGCCATACTGTTCTGGCTGCCATTGGTAAATTGTTAATTAACAAGAGAGCAAATAATAATTACTGCTGGAGCCATTCAATTAAAAGATGTTGCTTTCCAAACTTTGTTCACACCGTCTATATTACTAACATCATGTCTAGAAATATGCCACAAATGCTGGCAAAAGAGCAAAACCCAAGTATTTCCCCATCATTATACAGCAGCACATGTCTTTTTTAGCATTTTGTATTATTTTGATTCTTAAGCTTGCGGTCTCTTAATTCATGTGGGTAAGGGATATGTCTCTTTGTGGTTTTGCTAAGAGTATTCTGAGGGTAAGCGATCGAAAGAATAGATAACAAGCATTCCTTACAAGAAAGCACTGCCCTCGTGTATGCCTACTTGCTGGGAGACAGTAGAGAAAATGGAGAACGAATACGTGTGCCTGGTCTGGATAACCTAAAGTTAACTCCACATGTCAAATGATTGCCTGACACAAGGCAGGCATATTCTGTGATGGCAAACAAATAGCACCTCCATCCTGCAGACATCCCTTAATTATAAAAGAGAAATTATTTCCCATTTTCATTGCCAGCAAATGTATGTTACTCTGGTGCACCATAATTTCAGTCTAAGTACTGTATCAAAGTTTGCTGAATGTGAAGCACGAAGTATGTTAGACGTTAAACTGTAATTACAGAGGGGAGTGGATTATGTTTTTTGGTAATATTTTATTTTATTGGTTTTCAGATACACTTAGTCTGCCAGACTAAGCAGGCAGAACAACAGAAACGCAGAATTCCAGAATAACATACGACTTTAATAAAATAAAACAGGATGGCTTGCTTTACTTGTACAGATGAAAAGAACTGAAGCCATGACGTGCCTTCAGCCCCAGTGCCATCCAGACACAGCTGGGCTGAGACGCACGGGACCTGGACTTGTATGTGCCACTGGCGGTTCGTGTCCCCCTGCTCTTGGTGGTATTTTCCTTTGAGGATGCAGGGGGTTCTTGCCATGATGCTGAGCCCATGGCTGGTGTGGTGGATGGAGACTTGAACTCGGTTCAAAGCTATTTGTGATATGGCACTGGGAATAAAAGTGAACTGAGTAGAACCAGTGAGAGGAAGTGGTCTGGGTGCAGTGTGTGCGTGTGGACAGAATGCAGGTTAATGACATGTGGAGGGATATAGCCAAGCTATGTGTATTTTGTTGTTCTGTGCTTTCCCATGTCTCATTAATTTTTGAGGAATGTCACGGGTGTTGGGTCTAAAAGGTAAGCAGTCGAATTCAGAGTTCAAATCAGAAGTGGGATCAGTGGAGATCTATTACATTATTCTTTTTTTCCTAAGATGTGCCAGGTCATTCAAAGCTGAGGATCAGACACGTCGTGTCCCTGCTGTCACACTCTGGGCTTTCCATTACAGTGCTATCACTCTCTGTTCTGCCCTTTGTGGCTCCTGTAATGATCTACACGCATCCTGTCTCTCTGCATGTCCACCTTCCTGCCACAAGCAGCCTCCTGGAGGCAGTGAGATGTGTGTTGGTTGGTACGTGACCAGCTTGACCGGAGATAATTTTCTACATGGCTGGGAATGCATGCAAGTGGTTCTAGGGGCTGAAGCCCGGTCTACTACTCATAGCCCTGGATCAGGTGCATTTCCAACGTGATTCCTTAGGGTTCCTCCCTGGAGAAAGCACTACGCTATTTCAGAATGGCTCTTCTTTCTCTGTTTTACCATTCTCTGTTTTACCATTCTCTGTTGTTTTGACAGAGGATGGATATCCTTCAGAAGAGCTGTCCTGCCAGAGGAAAGTGCAAAGTATGTTAGCTTTCCCATGTGAAGGGACAGGAAAACCTGGGCTCCTCTTGGCTCGTGGAGCAGATGTTGGCCATCCATGCCATCCATTTCCAGCAATGGAACAGTCAGCTGAATTCAGTTTGCTTTTCAGCAGCATGATGTGCTACAGAGGTAGCCTGGATGGGAAGGCACAAGGTGCTGCATTCAGAGGAGAACATCACTGTATGGAGGGCTGTGAGCTCACAAAGCATGTATACTTCATGGCCTTGTTTTTCTTTATTTGGTCACGAGAGACCACACATCCAGGTGCCATTTGTGGCAATTCCTTCTCTAAATTTATGGAGTTTTTTCCCTCGTTCTTTACTGGGAAACCTTTAGCTGTGTCTCAGTGCTTGATAATAGATACTGTACTTTGCTCAGACTTGTGCAATAGCATTGCAACAAAGAGAAACAAGCACTTCTTGGATTGTTTCTTCTTTATCATAACAGTTAAGTTAGCACTAACTTTGTGACTTTCACAGCTCAATATCCCAACTAAATGAATACACAGCAAAATGTCACTGCATCAGCTCATTTTCTCATCAGTGAGAAAAATACCTTTTTTTTTTTTTTTTTTAATCTTCTTGACTTTAATGTGCATCGGTTTTTAATACTTGCAGAAAATCTTTGACTGACAGGCTCAAACGTCTCATTTACATGCAGAAAATGGGTCTGGGGCAGGGGAGGGCTTTGCCTTCCCAGGGCTGTCTGTGGATGTGCCATTTCTCAAACTGATACATGTTTTGTGAAGTTCAGTGCAGGCATCAGGCATCTGCACCGGGACACCCAGATTTGTCCATTTTGTCCTGGTGGTGCAATTTCCAGCACCTGAACTTCTCTTTCAGCCCCAAATCTTCTTATTTTCCATGGCATTTAGCATGGAAAATTAGCTGACTTTTGAGTGCAGAAGCAGAACACTAACTACTTCTGGTATTTACACCAAGGAAACGTAGCCTTGCCTCCTGACAGTGATTTATGCTCTGAAGGCTCAAAATGTCTTTATTGGCTCCCTTTTCTGATAGCACAGGCAGAGCTATTGTTGTGCTCCGAGCCAGGACTACTTACACAGATGCTGATACTGAGTCACTTTTCTGTACTGATGAGGATCTATTACACCCCAAGTTTGTCTTTTTCTCCCCATAATTAAAAAAGGTGTTAATGAAAGAGTACTTTTGCTCCTCTGCTCCCCAGTGGGATCCCTCATAAGCTGCAGGCTTGTGGAGGCTCTAAGGCTGGCAGGAGCTGGTGTGAGAGTAAAGAATGACAGTCCCAGATGGGAGAGCTCTTCCACTGATCCCAACCCTTGCTAACCTTACTCAGGGTGAGGTGGTGCCTGAATTTATCCAAGCATACTCTGAAATACCAGGTTTTGTGCAGATGTTGAAACTCTGCAGCAAGAATGAACTGGACATGGCTGGTAATGAGCATGTACCTTACACGTTGTGCAGCCCTGCATTAACCTTATTCTGGTTGATACGATCTGTTTTGTCGATACTGTTTGTTTATTAATTAGCCTAAAGTAAGAGAGTTATTTCACACACAAATAAAAGAGAAAGTCCCTGCCCGGAAGAGCTGGGAGTAATACTTTTGCTTAAGGCTTGCCTAATGCAACTACTGAAACACTGCCAAAGGTTTGCTTTCAGAGAATTCCTATGAGCAATATTTTTATAATATCTTATATCCCAAATGGGCTTTATATGTTTCCTAGAAGTCTGCTTTTTTGGAAATGGCAAACACCCCCAACCCTTTTATTTTTATTTTCTCCATCCTTCAGGTATTTTCTGTTTGCTACCTAATGCATGAAGCCAGTTTAAAAAGGAAAACAGAGCATGGCAGAGTGAGGCAAGTTGTCCATCTCCTACAGTCACAGCTTGGCAGCCATGACCCAGTGAAGTTGGCACGGTGACCTGCTGCAGGCACAAAGCCATGTGAACAGATGGGTGTGAGCGTGGCCAGGAAGGAGACCATGTAGCAGCATTTAGTCTGCTAGCAAAGGGCAGAATTCTTGGACAGTCATTTTAAGCCCAGACTATTATTTAGAAGATATGACCTAATGTGTGTTGTTTTGGGTTGCAATCAAGCAGAGGCAAAATTAGAAAAGATGGAGGAAAGATGTGAAAGTTTCTTAATGATGCCCTGCCAAGGATTGCTGTGGGGAATGCACTGTGATGGTTTTATTCAACAGCTATTGATGGTGTAGGCACCTTGATACAGCTGTTATGACAAAACCCGCATTATTTTCAGCTGTATAACCATTTTATTTTTTATAATTCTATCTCTAATAGTTTAGTGAGCATTATGCAAGTTGCTGAGATTGGGCCTCAAAGTCTTGATTCTCAAACCACAGCCTATTTTGGTGTACAGGCCTTGGAGCTGTATTTTGAATGCAGAGCTGTGAATTCAGATAGAAAGACACATGCAAGAATAAGATCTGTACATCCTGGATGTCTATGCTAGACTCTGTGTTGGGTGTTGATTCTCATTCAGGATTTGTGATTCACTGTACTGGGAAGCTCTGAAAGTAGCTGGAATGGAGGGAGCATTAAGTTGGGCTCCATGCTGGAAGGTACCAACATCCAGATTAATTCCAGCCAACTCTAGCACCTAGAAGAGGCATGTAATCATCTCTGGGTCTGTGCTATGCAGAAGTTACACCCCTGCCCTTTGCATGGCCCTTTGATGGCTCCTAGGATGGCTTGTTCCCAGTTAGGTGTCTCCCGCCAGGCAAAATGGAGCTGGCCCCTTCTCCTTCTGTGCTCTGGACCTGGACCAACTAAAATTACATGAGTGTTGGCAGAGGTATGTCTAATCCGTTCTTAAAAACTGCTAGTGAGTTTCACAGCCTCCCTTGGTAATTTGCTCCAGTGCCTAATTATCCCCTCAGATAGAAAACCTCCCTTCCTGCAAGTTGAAAGCTGTTACTTCTTGTCCAGCCTGGTGCGGACATGCAAAAAAAGTACTTCTCACCTTATTTTAAATAACAATTCATATATGAAACCTTTCATATACATTCGAGGAAATGTATTTAAAATAAAAATGTTTTTCCAACTTCCTTTTTCTTGACTACACAAACTCACCACTGCTTTTTCTAAAATACTTAGCATAGAAATGGACACTCTGTCTTCATTGTCTTTAATGGTGCTCTGCAGAGATCTGAGAAAGTTATTTGTTGTTTTGTAACAGCGCTGTATTTGTTGTCTCATAAACACTTTCGAGTCTTCTGCAAGCTTCAGGTCACTTTCTGCACGCTTTTACCATTTTATTCATGGATTTTTCCTCCTATATATAGTATCTTACGCTCTTCCTTATTAAATGTCATCATTAGAATGCTCACTCTGAAATCATTTGGAATTTTAATACTCACAGTCTCTCACAGTTTGGTGTCATCCAAAGTATACTCTCTATTCTGCCATCCAAGTTGTTAATGAAATATAGAATAGCATCAGATCCAGGGCAGACCCAGCTGGGACCCTGTGTGGTGTGCTCTCCAGCTCTGACAAAGAGAGGGATTGCTAGATTTCATTTAGAGCCTTGGATGATCTAATTCACTGGATTAAATGGAAGCTAAAAAAAAGAAAAAAGAAAAAAGAAAAAAAAAAGGAAGGAAAGAAAACCTAAGCTCTTGTTATAAGTACTAATTTCTCAGAGTATAATATAGATTTTTCTATTAGAAATCTTCAATTTTATTTTTGAAAGAAAAAAAAATCCTATTGCTTTCTACAAATAATCCCAAAAGATTTTGAAGTTCAATCTCAAATTAGAGAAATAAAGAAGTAGAAAATTTAAATTTGGTATGTATTTAAACATACCTAAATGGGGTATATATATTTAAATGTGGTATATGGTAGATTTATATATATGTTTTTTCCCAGTAATGTCCTAAAAGTCATCAAAACATCTTTGCTACAACAGCTGGTTCTGCAATGGGAAGAAGGTAAAAAGTCAACAGGAAAAAAAGGCAAAGGATCAATTTTTTTCAAACATAACTCCAGATTTTTGAGATGCAGATAAGTATTCTTTTAAAAAGAAGCCTTCTGAACTTGCAGTTTTATTCTTTCTCTGATGCTAATTACGTTGCTTTGGAGAGTGCTCATTTGATTTGACTGATGCATCCTTACATCTTTCATGGATATCATATGGGAAGAAGCAAGACCTTCCCTGGCGCAGCCAGTCTGAATGAAGGTGCATTAACTCAGATATATGGTAAGGTATTGTTAGGCTCTGTGACAAACTTCAAAGACTGTTGAGGAAATTCAATGATGATAGCTTTCTATGTATTTCATTTCCCTTTCTGCCTTCAAATCATGCAAGACATACTCTGTAATGATTTTGTCAGTGACGTTCAAACTTCAGCCATGTTTAACAGTCTCCTATTTAATAGATCCAAAATGTTCAATCATTCCTGGCCGTGTAGCCTGACTTCCTGCATATCACAGGTGAAAGACCTTGCTCTAACCTTGTCCAAGGCATGCAGAAATCATGATATGCTATCACATAAAATGTATTTAGATGGATTTGTTGACACAGAGAACATTGGTTAAATGCTTATGCGATGAGATGGTAGATTCATTCTGCAGTACTTTTTTTCCTCTCAAATTTTAAGCAATAATTATTTTTCAGTCTGGCAGAATAAAATGCCATGGATGTGCAACCCTGTGCAGAGAGTGACTGTTCAGTACAACTGATCATCTGGAAACACAGCTTGTAGAACACAGGGCACTGGAACATCTTGGGGAACACTGTCCCATGGGTTCGTGAATAGACTTGTCTATGTCACCATGGTAGAGGTGGTGTCACAGCTTGGTCATGCTACCTCTCACAGCATTGTTGCCCAGGAAGGTTTTCTAGGTTTTCCCTCATTTCTTTCTCAGGACACTAATCCCTGTCCTGAAAAGCACCTCAAATCTCTCAAGACCTGTCAAAGATCTGGAGGAAAACACAGGCACTTCCTGTAGGTGCTGACCTCCACAAGGACCCTCCTGGGGGCTGAGTCTCACACACCTTGGTGGTTCATACCTGAAATTTCTAGGTCTGCTCTGAAGGGCCAGGAGTACAGCTTCCCTCCACATCCAACTCTCTGATCTCTGCAGCCAAGCCAACTTCATGTATTTGATGTTTTCCCTTTTGCTACAGGAAAACTAAACTTACCTGACTTTATTTTTCTTTCGATTTAATTTAAGATGAATCAACTTGATCTGAGGTAATTTTCTATTACTGATTCTACACGGTCATTATCTGTCTATCAAGGACAAGTTTATGTTTCTGTCACAAATTAGTGTTTCACCCTCTGTTTAGTGAGGACCTCTTTCACTTAATACAGATGTTAGTAGTACAATTTCTTTTTGAGCCAAGAATGTTAAAGTTCCCACAAAGATCACTCACAGTACTGTTGCACTGTCACCGTTAAACTGTTGAATCATTTAAACTTGCAGCTTATATTGGGATAGGGGAATAGAACAGATTCTTAAAAAGCACTGTATTCAACTGCTTCCTCTACGCTGATAAGCTGCTCTACTTCTAGATCTGGAAAAAATGATTATAACATGGGTAGGATCCTAAAGTTGCCAGTGTTACCTGAGGGATAGAAAAATTCATGAAAACCAGAATTTTGCAAAAGATTATTTTGGTGAACTATGCTCATTTATTTACCTTCCCAGCTAGAGAAGACTCATCTAGGTAGGTAGCCAAGAATAGGAGGGTACAAACTGAGAACTGGAAACAGAGTTTGGCTCAGGTTACATTGACATTGGCAAAATCAAGATATGAAAAATTATACCTCAGATAAAAATAAATTAAAATCTGCAAGCACTTGAATTAGAGGAGTTCTCCATATAGACTTAATAAATGAATGCTAATTCAGTTACCAATTTGTGGCAATGAAACATAACTAGTGATGTTATTCTTTGGAACTTGTTTGGGAAAAGATTGCATAACCCATGAAGCAATTCTTCACAAAGTGTATAAAAGTGTCAGCTTATGTATAATTTATGCAGCTGATGTTAGTTATGGTCTGTTTAATAGTACTTAATGCTGCTGTATGACATCATTCTTTCATTTACCAATAGAAAATATAAAAAAGACCAATCAAAAATGTTTTAGTGACTAAGAAATGTATCATCTATTAGTTTTGATTTATTTTACATTGTGCAAGTCAATAATCATTATCACTAGTATCTAAAGGATTTCTTAAAGGGAGTAGTTGTCTTATAATCTAGATATTTACTATTTAGTTAGTTTAATTACTCACTGTGTATGTGTTAACTAATATACTGTTAATGTGCCTTGAGCAATTCATTTTGCCGACAGCACAGTAACTGGCGGTACACGCTTGCCCCTTTATTAGTGGCAATTATTAAATCCAATTTTAGTTGCAGTTACTACATTTCCTCTGCTGCCTACAGGGTATCCCTACGGGAGGGTTGTGACTTACTGCTGCCGTTCTTGGTCTTTGCATCCTCTTCACCCTGCTGTGCCCCAGGACGTGTAGGTCAGGATTGGCCAGTAGCACTGGGACGCCTGCTCTTACCTTCATGGCAGCAGAAAGGAGTCCTTGTCTAATGCCTACATGAAAAGAAATGTTCCTTAGATTCGGAAAGGAGTGGACTTCTCTTTCACTAGTTTTTGGATACAGAAGAATTAGATACCTCCAAAACTAATTTCTTGTGAAGTCTAGCTTTATTGAAGTAATCAGGGCCGCTATACGTGAGGGTGAACAAATCCAAGATCCTTGAAAAAACCTTCTGTCTACTACAAGTCCATATATCTTGTTAGAATACTGGGTAAACAGTGCTTTTTGTTGTGAATTCCGCTAGGTGATCAATGCAGAGATGGGTTTGTTTATTAACACCCTCTCTTCTCACTGAGAAGAGAGAATTTGGGGCGGGGAGGCAGGTGGGTGGTGCAGAAATGCAGTCCTGGGGTTTCAGACCACATTTCTTAATTGGTTTTGCTGGCTTCCATTCTCATGACAAAAATCAAGTTTGTAATATTTCTAGCAGGCAAGCTGGCCCGGATTTGCAATTACCACCACCTGCCTGTTACGCCAACTGTAAGATCTCTGCTTGGCAAGGCTGGAGAAACCTGGGCTACAGTTAAATGGGTGGAAACTGCTCATTTTGCAAGTGATGATCTCAGTCTCTTACACACTTTCTAGCTTTTCTGTCCAAATACTGCAAGCAATGCCACTTCAGTGGGCTTAAAGCAATTTTTATTATTATTATTTATTTACCAGATTCCAATGGCTTCCACTAAAGGTCAAGAATTAACACATTTCATCGTTTTCTTGGTCTGTGACTGTAGTTTTCAGAGGAGGCGCTATAATTTCTGTTTTCAACAGAATTTGTAAGGATGATTTCAGGACCCTTAAATATCCTTCAGGACACACATGACTAAGTATAAAAAACATCACAGGCTCAAGTCTTGTACATTCTTAAACTATGTGTTGAACCACGAATTGGTAAATTCTGTGAGTAAAAACCAGCGCCAACTGATTGTTTGGGATAAAGGAGGTATGTGGGTGTTGATGGTTGGTTACATTCTGTTATTAACCATGCTTAGAGCTTCCTACGTGAAAATTCCTCTCCTAAATATAGAACCTGGGGCAGAGAAAGCAGTGGGATTCTTTCCTCTGGTTTTATCAGGGTGAGACCAGGTCTTCCCTTCATCTTCCAAGGCAGCTGGCTCTCCACTGGCTTCATTGGAGAAAAACTGCTGAGTCCTCATTCCCAAAATCACCACTATCAGGTGCCCCAGGGCTTGGTCTGAGGCTCAGCCTCGTTCAATCTTCTTTTGAATCCATCCTACTTGCTATAACTGGTTCCCATATGAAAGCAGTCCAAACAGTAGCTCTTAGGTCTGTAACAATGTGACAGTACAGAATTCCTCCTGAAATCCTTTGAAGCAACAAAAAATTCTGTATCCCCCTTCTAATACAAATTACTTGTATCCAAGTGTATATATTATTGTCTTGTTTCTGCTGTACTTTTCATGCATTGAACTTATAAAAGTTCACATACACCAAAATAAAGAGCAGACCTGAAAGATTCTACTAATTTGAAACATATCATTTTCCACGTGTGTACCTAACTATATTCTGCAAATATATATCATTGACAGGAATTCACTTAAATGAAAAACAATGAAGTCCAGACTGTTACAATTTCTAGTTATGAAATCTATCAAAAATTGCTGTACTTCTATAATTTGATCACAAGCAATTTTTTTTTTTTTTTAGTGACACAGAAACACTGTATCCTTTCTTGATAATGACCTGCAAATGGTGCTTTCTGTTCTTACTCTTAGTGATGCTGTTCTCAGATGGGAAAGGTACTGCATTAACAACATATTTGCAATTACCTGCAAGACTTAACCAAGGAGGTAGTCAGCTTATAGTTACCTTCAATATGTAAACTACAAATTATTAGTGCATGAAAATGGCATCTAAGTTCTGTTGCTGGGGTCTAGTAATTTTGGATATTTTCCATGCTATTACTGCCTGCTCCATATACCTTTACTGGTTCTTTTTGAAATTAACTTAATGGCACTCTACAGAAATGGACTGCCTACTGAGAATGAAAGCTTGCTTGCAAAGATGGACTAACTTCCTACTGGGAAGCACTGATTTGGCACAAACAAAGAAATGCTTTAGCATTAAATTACTTCTGTATCAAAATATTTAGAATAAATTATTTAAAATATTTAAGAATGGAATGGTCAATATTTGCTTTTAATAAACAGGACCAGTGTACAAATATTTGATACTGAAAATTCTGCTGGTATCTCCCAGCTATATTACTGAGATAATACATTTTCAACTTGCCAAGAGTGTGGGTTTTTTTCCCTTCAGGCAACCAGGGACACATTCTTGAATTGGGGCTTACACTTGTGTGCACCCACGTTTGTGCACCTATTCTCTTGTGAGTTGAGCTCTGTTCACATTAGTGCAGGTAATGTCAGTGTGTGCTCTTGTGTACTTACACCAAACAGAGATGAAGAGAAACTGCATACAGGCAGGCTCCTACTCACTTCCTTCTGAGGTGAATGTTTCCAAAACCGATCTGTTTATTTCACTGACTGTAGAATTCTACCTTGCAAAGTTTTAAATACTTCACGCTTTTTCATTAAAACGCATCTTTGTAGGATTGCAAAACTACAAGCAAACATGATTGGTTCTCTGCTGTAGTCAGGTCTGGCCTTGGAGTATCTGAGTTACTGCAGTACAGCAGTGAGACCTGTTAGCCAACTCCTAGGGAGAAGCCATGTGCTCCTCCACACTGGCTGCTCACAGTACTGTCATAAGCTACTTTTGAGATTTCTTGGTCTTATTTTCCCCTTCCCTTCCCTTCCCTTCCCTTCCCTTCCCTTCCCTTCCCTTCCCTTCCCTTCCCTTCCCTTCCCTTCCCTTCCCTTCCCTTCCCTTCCCTTCCCTTCCCTTCCCTTCCCTTCCCTTCCCTTCCCTTCCCTTCCCTTCCCTTCCCTTCCCTTCCCTTCCCTTCCCTTCCCTTCCCTTCCCTTCCCTTCCCTTCCCTTCCCTTCCCTTCCCTTCCCTTCCCTTCCCTTCCCTTCCCTTCCCTTCCCTTCCCTTCCCTTCCCTTCCCCTCCCTTCCCTTCCCTTTCCTCCCCTCCCCTCCCCTCCCTTCCCTTTTTCTCTTCTCTCCCCTCCCCTCCCCTCCCCTCCCCTCCCCTCCCTTCTCCTCCCCTTTCCTTCCCTCTGCTCCCCTTCCCTCCCCTCCTCTCCCCTTACAGTAGCCATAGCTACTCTTTAAATTTACAAACATATGTCGGCACACTTACACTGCCTAAAGTTTACATTAGTACTAAAGCAGTTTGTTTTACTTTAAAGAAAATTAATAATAATAATGAAATTGATTGCAAGGGGTTGCCCAGCCTTGCGTGGTGCTGGAAGTTTGGAGGGGTCATGTGGAAGGATGGCCAGAGCACCCCATGCCCATGGAGTGTTGCTGCGCGAGGGCTAAGAACAGTTTAGTCATTAATGAGCTACGATGGGAAGCAAATTTCAAGTGCCCATAAATCAGTCATTTTGTTTCCTTTATTATAGGGCTTAGGAGCAGTTCCATGCCAAATTTCAGCTTTCAAGCATCAACACTTTCCCTTGTAGAAGCATTAATAAAAAAGGCATTCTCGCCACCCACTCCTTTTATTGAATTGGATAATTGTACTCCTTTATAACTTCCCATTTTCTTTACAGTCAAACAGCTGAACTGCTTTTTTTTTTCCCCTAAATTCTTCCAGAAATTTAGTTCCATTCTAAAGGTTGAGATTTTAATTATGAAGCCTCCTCTACTCCTGACTTTTATAATAATTAACAAATTCTGATCCTTTGCCCAAACAGCCAGTGGGGTAGGAATGGTTCATTGAACCTTAAATTTGCAGTGATAAAGAACCACAGGGAAGTAAAGTTTCTGCCTGCAACAGCTGATATCTTTTTTTTTTTTCTTGTTGTTGGTTTTTGATGTTTTAAAATATAGATATATTTAAGTCTAAAACTTGGAGTTGATCATCACAAATATTTTGGTGGCTATCACATATTTAGCTGCCAAATATTAGGAAAGAGAATGCATTACCAAATCCACTGCTATGGTTTTCCTTTGACCCATGTCACTGGAGTGTTACCTTATTGTAACACATAGCTGGGAATGTAAGAATATTATTGCTGACCTGAAAGAAAAAAAAGAATAATATTAGAGAAAAAAAGAAAAACGGGGGGGTAGCAGCCATTGTCATTTCCTAAAACAATGTGGAAACGTCCACATGGATGTGAGCATGGTGCCAAGCAAGGCAGAGGTAGCTTTGGACCTGCTTCATCCCAGGGTACATGGGTTAAAGCTCGAGGCACTCGAGCCCTGTAACTCCATAAATGCATTAAATGAGTTGGGGATTTTGATCCTATTGCGATTCTCATTAGTAAGTCTGAATACAAATAGGTTTTAGCTTAGATAAATATTGTTTTGTCCACATTGCGTAGCCAACACGTTACATTAGGAAAACTTAATTTTATATGACTAAACATAATCAGAAACACAACATGAGGCCTGTCACGTTGACATGGTATGATAGGTACCTTAACACTTCTCAGCAGGTAACGTTGTTTGCACACTGCTTAAACTTGTTCATCAAGACTTCTTGCATGATAACCAGAATATTAACAATACATGGAAAGTGGCACCAGGCTTCTGACATGTACAAATACACTGCACCAGAGATGTAAACTTGCAAAGGAAGATTTGGAGATCGTTTGGGTATTTCCTCTTATTTTTCCCTCTTAATTTGTTATCACATGTATCATACCAAGATCAAGTCCCTGCTGTGTTTTTCATGCAGACAAAAGGTAACATCAAGCACAAAACTTGGCAAAAGGGCTTACAGAAAAAAATAAGATACAAATGGATGTAATGATCAGTGGCAACAAGAAAGGAAGAACTGAAAAAAAGGTGTTGAAAAAGTAAAGGTATACAGACATAACCACTACGTGTAGGAGACAATTTGTTAATACAAATACTACCAGCAGCGCCCAGCAGTCTGTCCCTCTTGTCTCAGTGCTGTAGGTGAAGTAACAATGGGGTCACAGCACGTGCTATTTTTGTAAAAAATAGTGACACTAAGATTCAGGGAGGAAACTTTTCTTCACTTCATAAAAAAATTGTCTTACAGTAACATCTCATCCCTTTATAATAACTGTAATCCTTTCTTCTCTTCTGGAAATATTCTTGTTTGCTTAAGACTTGTTGTAGAATTGCTGATTGGCTTTATTTTTACTTTGTTAGAGCATTTGGCTTCAGTTTTACTTTTTTTGAGCATCTGTGGCGCTGGGCAGCCTGGTCTGGTGGTTGGTGACCCTGAACATAGCAGGGGGTTGAAACTACATGATCATTGTGGTCCTTTTCAACCCAGGCCATTCTATGATTCTATGATTTGTGTTAGGATTTTGGTAGTTTCCTTTGCACAATTTACAACTCGCTGAACTATTTATGATTCTATTTTCTCATGCAAGTTATTTCAGTCCTCGTCAATAATTACTATGCAGAACCTAGATGGCTCTATTGGTTTTCGTAGCCCAAAATTTTGGAACATTGCATTTTAGGGAATTGGGAACTATATAGGAAGCAGAAGGTCTTTGCTTACAGGTTGGGCGCCCACCCAGTGCCAGTCCTGAGCAGTTTTATGTTGACCTGTTCTCCAGCTCTCCCCTTGCACATCCCTCTCACTGACGTGCCCTTTGAAGAGGGGCAAGCCGGTTGTGTGCAGCCTTACAGATCTTCCCCCACGCTGTACTTTGGCTTCCAGAGCAGAGGAAGGGGCTGAAAGGAGGGCCTGAGCCTGAGTGCAGTTCCAGCAGACCACTGGGCTGCTTGGGAAACCAAACACCCATCCTACTGATGCCCTACACTTTCCTAAGCCTTGAAATTTTCCCCATTAAAATGTAGCACTTATCCATGTTAAAATAAAGCTATGCCATATATTTTAATTGAGACTCTGGTCTCCAACTCCCAATACTTATAATCAGATTCCAGTTTTCCAGCTAAAGCTGTTTATTGATGTCCTACTTTTTTCACCATCATAGCGTGTCAATAAATTGGAAAATAGTTCCGTATGTTAGATTTCCCCAAGCTTTCTGGGGAATTCCTTTGACAATTTGCTGTATAAAGTCAGTTAATTGCTTTATATAGCAGAGCAACAGCAAGTATTTAGACATATCATATGACAGACATTCAGAAAATACAGGAAAGACGTATTTGTCAATAAAATGACCGCTGGAAAGGAAAATTATTTTATTATGTGAAAGTTCTTGGCTTAAGCTGAGCTATCTTGATTGTACTAATAACTGACATGCCTTAACCAGCTGTCTGATCGGCAGGAAGAAACGGCTCCTGCTTATTTTGCTGAACCTTGCTGGGACCTCCCCATAAGCAGACAGAAAGTAAATCTCAGGATGCCGTGGAATTTAATACAAAAATGAAAGTTCAAATTATATTTTATTTTAAGCCGGATAGGGCCATAATAGAAAAAGATCATCAAAAACAATGAAAAGAAATAATTGTTAATTTCTACAGTACCTTGAAAGAGAAGCCCTTGAGAATAAATAGAATAAGAATACTATTAAAATTTCCTCTTTTATTATATCTTCTCTGCCAGAGTAATTGTTGCTGTGTCCAATATATGCAGAGGACAATTTACTAGCTGTTTTCTATTAGTTTTTAGCATTAACATATACAGAAATAAAATGAATAGCTAGCTTTTCTTTGGTTAATTAAATGACTGACAAGCCACAGATGTTGCTGCACCAACTCTTCCATATGATTAAAAAAAAAATCAGCCCTAGCAAACAAAAGAACAGTAGACCAGCAGTGTAAATGGTCTCTTTATTAAGTGAATATTGATGCTACATTATGATTTTTTATGAATGTGAATAAGGTGGAATACTTGTTCTTTTTCCAGGTCTTATATTAAGATTTGAAAAGAAAATCTGTTTCCTACGTAATTCTCACAAAGGAGTTCAGGAGATGGTTTACTGTAGAAGTGACCTAATTTACAGGGGGTTCTGCTTCTGCAACATCTATCACAAAAGTGCATTTTTATTAGCAAGATACATATCTTTAATTTTTTTTCTCCAGGATAATTTTAATAGAATCTTGGTAGCTAAAAGCTGGTATTGAAAATAAATATTCCATTTCTATTCAATACTATGTTTTACTAAAATACTTGAACGAATTTTATAGAAATATTCATAGGATAAGTATATTAAACTGCAGCTCACTCCTTTCCTATGCCGTCCCTACTTTATCTTCATTATGAGTAGAACCCCTCTCAGACTTGAAAAGAGTTTCCCTTCTCTGTGGTGCCTCTACTTGCTCCTAAGATCTGGACAGAGAAGGCTGACCCATTTCAATTTAATTTCCAAATAACAGGAAGTTAATCATTTTGAGCCAAAAGTTAGCAGAGCTGGATCTTCTGAGCCGTCCTGCATCTTGAGTGCACTTGTTTTATTAAGCATTTTGGGAATAAACAGATACTGGTTTCTAATGTTTCCTTCACACAGCCTTTGGCTGCAGTGGTATTTTTGCTTTGTTCTGCAAGGTGATTAGGGCTTTCACCTCGAGTGTATAGGAGGAGAATGGGAAACACAACATTTTCCAGGTTTAGTGCTATGAATTACCCTCACTATGAATTACATGCATTCAAAGAAAACATAGATGCTATAAAATTGTCCTGAAAAATGCTAATTAACATAGGTTAACACAGAACGTCATGACTTGGGCTTGCTGCATTAAGCCAGTGCCATGCACAGGATCCCATCAGCGGTGGGGATAACGAAGGATCCCATGTCTGGCAGCCACAGTGCTGAGCCATGGGGAGGGATCACTGCACCGTGTGGAACTTTGGGATAGGAATGGGGTAGAATAATTTGGCTAATTAAGCCAGCAATGAATTTTAAAGGACACAATGTAATTACTGATGATGGATTTAAGCCAGAATGTTGAGACTGGAAACAATATTCTTGAGTAAAGTGCCATATTTAATTAGCAGGGGTAGTCTAGGTGCAATATTTACATATTTGTAAAACACTCCAGGAATGCAGAGTCTCCTTTCCATCAAGTAAGACCTCTGGTGCAGTATTGAATTACAAGAAAAAATTGAATTCAGAGAAAATTTCCCCATTTACCAGGTGAAGTGTTTCGCAGGGCTTGGATGTAAATTGAGACTCTGTATTTCACTACGAAACAGGCCTTGCTCTGAGAACCTTAAGAGATTTAGGGGGGGCTCTGCTGCAAGCTTAACTTGTGGGCAACTTCTTTAATAACAAAAGAAAATATATGTAAGCAACACTTACTTTTGATGGTTCTTCACCCGTCTTTCATCGCATGAAGGAAGTCATGGCATCTCGTTTTCCAGTTTGTAGCATTTCCAAGCTCAAGCATGCAGAGCTGAGTCTCCAGAGACATGATTTCACCCTGGAGCATCCATAGTTCAGAGCACCCCTGCCTAGCCAAATCTGGCAGGCCACTCTCTGGCCATGATCCTGCACATTGCCTTGAGAATGTGCTTGAAGGCAGGACCCAAGGAATTTGGCTGGCTAGGGCCACCACAAAGGTACAAAGGCTTTATAGGCATTATTATTACTATTAGTAATAATGATTGTTATTACCATTATTACTGTCACTGTTATTGTTATCATTTTTAATTGTGGAGATTGCCGTGATCCGTTCTGTTACAAGTGTGGTGTCCTGATGCATTGTGGGATGGCAAAGGAAATACTTCACACCCTCACAATTGACTGCATTAATTATGAAGGTGATGAATAGCATTCAACCTATGTAAATAAATGTGTGCCTGAGACTCAAGACCAATGAAAGTACAGCTATGTTTTAGTGGACCACGGTATCATATTTCATATAGTAAAAGTTGTGAGGGAAGAGGAGTGATATTTATGGAGTGCAAAGCACTGTGGGATTTTGTGGGAAACCACATATATTCAGCTTGTCAGAAAACATCTTAATATTTACTCTTACAATCCCTAGGCTACTGCTTTCTAAACCTAAAGCTTTCATTAGCCCATTTACCAGATATAAAACATTTGTAAGTCTGTTGAAAGAGTTACTTTCAGGAGTGGCATTTTTCACAGCAAAACGATGATACCTTTACATAACCTCATTATGCAGTGGTGTCAGCTCCTGCAAGTCAACGGGCTTATCCCATTGAATTAATCTTGCCCTTTCCACATTTGCCTTCGCCGTGCCTGATCAGCCCTATTACCTTGCAGGCACAAGGATAGCACTTTTGGGGTTCGTGCCTCCCCACTGCCACAATGACCCCCACCAAGCCATGCTGCAGGTACCTGGATTAACCTCAGATTGTCCCAGATGTTTGTGAAGTCCCATTCTATGCAGCAGCATCACCCTCCGTGCTCCCATTGCTGCTGCCCAGATGCTGAATGCTTCCTCTCTCGGTACAGGGAAAAAAAATCTTCCGTTCCTCTATCAGGTTGGGGCAGTGATGATTTTATAGGGGGGAAGTTTTATAAATTGAAAAATAAAGAAGTGTTTCTTAAAACCTAAATAAGAATGATATTTGCTTTGGTCAAAATAAATATTTTTCACCCGCGTTGCATGCACAATATGTTACATTAAGAAAGGTTAATTCCATATTAAATATAATCAAAAACACAACATGGGGCCTGTCATGCTGACATGGTGCAATAGGTACTTTAATGCTGCTCAGCAGGAACCCTTGTTATATTTTTTATATGTTAGTAGATGTCTACTTAGAATTGATCAAACCTTTCCTTCTGAAACATATATGCCAACACCTCCACAACACACTATAAACTAGACCCTCAGAAAACAATAATGATGCTTATCAGTCACTCGCCTTGAGTTTGCTTGTGAAAAACCTCTAGCTAGTATGCTATTGGAGCTCTTAAAACATAGATCTTTTTGCTGCACTGATAATTCACTCACAGCTTGAGATTGATGACTATGTGAAGTCCATAAAAGATGTTACCACTATATTTTCTTCTTATGATTTATTTTATCATGTTGTCAAGGTTTGCAGAAAACAAGAAACAAATCAATGAATGTCATGCTTAAATATTAAAGAAGGCTGTAATACACAATTTTATTCAGATGCCTTATTCAATCTTGTAGCTCTGAAAAGGGTAGCAGCAGCAAAGCTTTTATTTGAATTACTTTTGGAAAAATTAATTTAGTGTGAATGCTGAATTGTGAATGGCAAAAGGGGAGCTAACCTTATTTGTTTAAAGAGGAATATAGAGGAACTTGGCTTTTTTTGAAAGAGGTTTTGAGAACCTGGGGAAATTCACTGGCTTTTCAACTACAGAAACTTTGGAACACAATTGCTTAATGAGCTCATGCTTTCTCAATTAATGAAAGGTTGTCTTAGTGAAGGGGGGGAGCGGCAGCGGTGTACAGTAGGATATTGATATCAGCAATCCCTCAGTGCTACAAACCTATTTTAAAAAGCCTTTCCTCTTTCATTGCCACAGAACTGAGAAACTGAGATCATGTCCTACACCTCCGTGCAGGGGAGAAGGAGGAAGCTGGGGGCCATGGTCTGGGGGTTCCATGCTGTGGCCCCACGCTGTCTCACCCCTGATGCCCATCTCTGTGCTTTGTTACAACTCAGATACAAAGCAGAAATTGAACTCCTTTTTTTTTTTTTTAATTTTGCGTTGCTCATAGAGATAAGAGAAATCACATCAGAGTATTCTGTTGCTTTTCTAAAAAATCCCTTTCTTGATTATAGCACATTCAAAACAGTTTGGAGGTTTCTGGTCTGTTTTGTTTCCCACCTTTAGGAAGAGCTTAGATGACCATTCAATCCTTCCTAAGACAATGATTAAGGATACCTCATCCTGCTGGAGTCAACAAGAAGGTCTGAATGGGCAGTGCTCTCTGCCCTTTAGCCACGAGGAAGCAAGAATGCCTCTTTATCTACTTCTTTTACCATTTATTTCATTTTGGTTCTGTGTCTTCAACAGGGATAGTAGTTGAGAAAAGAGAAGAGGGGTGTTTCTGCCATGTCTTCTCATCCCACACCTCCTGGGGTTAAGCACACTTTCTGCATCTTGCTGAGTGGATGCCCAGCAGAGCCCATCTCCTGCAGCAGTGAAGTCTTGTATGAGATGCTTGTCAGTGTCACCACATGGGTCTGTTATGATGCTTGTGTTCATAAAATCAGTCTTTCATTAAGAGTTAAGGGGGTTTGCATTCTTGAAAATGAAATTTGTACTTCTCCCAAAGGGGTATAGCCAGCTAAGGCCAGGTATAGTACCTGGGCTTTTGTGTCCCCAGCACCAGGAGGCTGTAAAGCACAGGGAAAGTGCTTAACAGTACCACTACCACCACCTTAAAATGACTCTGCTGTGAGACAGGAATACTGGGTTTGAGACTGATTTTAGTCAAGGGGGGAAGCTATTAGTATCAATGAGTATCTCTTGCCCATGGCAAAAAAGGAAATCCAGTAGCATCCCTGCTCCATGCCTTGCCATAGGCAACCTTGCACTACTGACTAAGGCCATATTTAATACAGTGTTGTTGTTTTTTTTTCTATTATGCACTTCTCACACTCAAAGTTGGGGATCTGCAGAGGATGTAGAAGTGCATAGCTTCCCATTGGACATGCTGCTGCCCTCCCCACCAAGTCCCATTCACAATGCCCATTAATTACAACCACACTGTCTTGCTATACACTTTTGGGGGGAATTATGTAGTTTTATGCTAGTTTTGGCTAAATTATTCCTGTTGCTACATCTCAAATCTTCTTGGCTCCAGAGAGCACTTTAAGTACTTCAAGGAACACATCTTTCTGCGATTCTACAAACACCTTTTAATGTACCAACCACGTTCTTTCTCCAGAGATGGAACTGATATTAAGTGAGGAGATTGGGCAAAATCGTCGTTGCCTGCTCCAAACAGATCGGACAGTGAGAACAATCAGTGGTTTTTTTAATTAATTAAAGTTGAGACTTTAATTTAGCTTAAGACTGTAAGTGCAAACGAAAGCAAATTTTATTTGCAACTTTCATAACAAATCAGAGTGTATTTATAACATAGCACTAAAAATAAAATGTGTCGGATTATGTATTTTTCAAGCATATTATTTAAATTAACCTTAGAACAATTCTTGGAGAATCAAATTAGTAACACAGGAACCAATTTTAGCAGTGTGTTTTCTGCATACATTATTGTTTATTATAAGGCATGCACGGAAAGCAAACTTAAAGTTGATCCATTTTTTCATTCTTTTCCTGCCCAGTAGAGTGTAAAATGTCAGATTAAAACAACGTAATCAAGAACAGAACTATCAAAGAGAGCAAATTCTGCCTGCAAAGGAGGTGCCAAGAAGGTAGACCTCCTTGAACGCTTTTTCTCCCAGAAATGTGGCACCTCCTATCCTTAGAAGCATCACAGCATTAATAAAACTGAGAGCAGAAGTTAGTTTTCTCATTTTTCCCCCCCATTTATTTGTTTTGGCAGTCACTGTGGATAGAATTCACCCATGTGCAGATGGCAAATATAAGCCCCATGCACTTAAGTCCCATGTAAGTCTTTTGCTCAAGGTGGGATTGGTAGTAACACGCCAGCACTCTGGTAACCTGAGAGTCCCTCCTCTGAGACTGCAGCTTCTGGTGTTTCCACGTTTGCCAAGTATAATTGGAAGCAGTGATTTTTCCCAGGCCTGAGTATCTGCTTCAGCTTTGTTTATTTGCTTGGAAGTTTGTTTTTGAATTGTGGTATAGCTTGGCTGTTTGGTCAGGGCTAGACAGAAAAATTGCTGGTTTGCATTTGTTAAGAATTTCGGAGATCATTCTTTTTCTACCAACAGTTACTGTGACAATTGGCATTCATTTGCTTTGGGAAAGCAGAACTGCATAGCAGCAGGCAGGCTGCCCTTGTGAAACAAATCCATGACCAAAAATACAAATGCTGTTGTTGGTAGAATTTCTTTAGATTTTACAGATGGAGTCCTATTGAGCTGCGTTATCACTGCTTACTTTGTGTGTGTGTGTGTGATGGATTATTATGCATTTTACCAAACACTGAATTTTGACTGAGGATGGTGATCCTCCAAACTTACCAAGATGCTCAGGCAGGTATACGTCCTTTTAAGGTTTGTACAGCTGAAATAAGGACTGTTTCTATTAACATTTTTCTACTCGAGACTTCTAAAAAAGTCTAGACAGCTTTTAAATATATTTCATAGTACTTGGAGGTCCCTTTGTAGCTATTCCAGTTCTTACAATGTGCTTAACAGAAGAGAGGAAGATCACTAGAAAAGTTTCTAGTTGTGTTGGTAATTGTTTCTTGAACTTTGCAGTAGGTCATCACCATTTCCCAGACCTCTGGAAAGTCCAAGCAAGCTTCCTCACACTGCTCCTGTAGGAAATGTTGTGGTAGAGATCAAGTAGCATGCTGCTGTGACTTGCAAAAATACCTTGGGCTGGAGATGTTCCACTGCACACATTTTCTAAAAATTTGCCTGGAATATTCCTTCTTGCTCTTTTTCTCCTTCAAATAAATGGACTACAACTTTATGCCTTCTTCACCACGCTTTAGAACCACATTTGCAAGCACAATCTTTATGCTTCCAATACAGAAACATTCACCTATATTGTGACTAGCTGTGGTGGTTTTCCTGTTTGGGTAGCATTTTGCCCATACTGGTCAATCCTCACATTTTCTTCAAGAAGATCAGCTCTTTGAAAGGGTAGATAATAGCATGACAAGTGGAAATGGTTTTAAGTTGAAGGAGGGAAGGTCTCGGTTGGATGTCTTTACTATGAGAGTGGTGAGGTGCTGGAACAGCTGCCCAGAGAGGTTATGGATGCCCCGTCCATCCCTGAAGGTGTTCAAGGCCAGTTTGCATGGGACCCTGGGCAGCCTGGGCTGGTATTAAATGTGGGGGTTAGTGGCCTTGCCTGAGTCAGGGGGATTGGAGCTTCATGATCCTTGTGATCCCTTCCAACCCAAGCCATTCTATGATTCTATGATTCTATGGCAGAGAAGGAGCTGCAGGAGGAAAGCTTTCCACAGTGCTTTAAAGCAAACAGTTCACTCACTCAAAATTTACTAAAAATAGTATGCTCAGTCTTCATATGGAAGCCAACTTCCCTGAAAGTTACAAATATCTGGCTGGTCTGATTCTGTTTGCCCATAATCACCCACAAGAAGATCTTACATCAGTTTCCATTCTGGCATGTTGCTGCTGATTTAATGGAGTTGCACCAGGCACTGCAGAGTTAGAAAAGGCTCCAACTCAGTGTGCGTGTGTGCCTGTAGATAGAATTTTTTAAAATACCCTTGTTTATATGGTGAATGCAAAGTTAATGTTTTGGCTTTCTTCCGGGACAATCTGTAATAGAAAAAAATAGAGCTGAGGATTAAAAAGAGTGTGCAAGTAATGTGTAAACCATGAAATTCAATTAGTTCCTCTTAGGAAGCCAAATTTTGGTGAATACTGTAGAGAAAAAAATAGGGATAAAATGCCTAAGCCAAAGCTGCACTTAATAAGCTTCAGTAATTAGTTATAAATGACTCGTTAAACCTAGAAACACTTTTTTCCCCCCTATTTTAGTGAACATTAAGAAAAATGAAGGATAGGGTTAAGTAATAACTTTGAAGAGTTTCCATCACAAGTTCTCTACCAAAGGGGTTTTGGTGGCATTGGAAGTTGTGCATATAGGAAAGGACCCAGAGCACAGGGCAAAGGGGGAGCATGGGGACACACGGTATGTCCACCCCTGCATGGCACTGGTGCTCCCAAGGAGCATGGATGAGCATGCCTGCATGGGTTACGTGAACAGTAATTACAAGGAGCACTGGGAAATTAGTGACCAGATTCACCGACAAGGTCACATAGAAGAAACTGTACAGGAAATTAGAAGCTTTGTCCTGTTATTGATGTGTCCTCCATTTTCCCCCCCATATCCTCTCATTTTTGCTGTATCCAATAAGAATTTAAAATTTCAATTGTATAGTAACTAGCTCTTCAGAATTGGAAGGGTAAAAGGTAAATTGTGCTACAGTTTGTGATAGATTAATTGGCAAATGTTCCTGTTATTGTTTCTGGGAGCTTTACATCCACCTCACTATTCTTGTCTCTGAAAGGCCTCCCTGAAGTCAGAAGTGCTGGTGAAAATACCTATGTCCAAAAACAGAGCTGCAGCTTCAGCTCCACAATTCATCTTACAATCAAAGGTCCTTAGCTGTCAGTACAGGAACTGGAGCAACAAATGCAGACCATAGACAATTCTTTTTCTTTCTCCCTTCCCCCAGCTCAGTCCAGAATACACTGCAATTCCACCCTAATCCATAATGTCAACAGTAAACACTTCTGACCTATAAAATATATATATACTCTTTTGTAAGAAAAGTACTTTCTTGGCTGCCTATTCCTAATCTCCTTTTATAGACAGTTTTTCTGAATCTTTATTATTTTTAGGGGTTGGCCAAAATCTGAAACAATTCCAATTCGAGCCATTTTAAGGGGAGTGGGTCAAACTACAGTTCCTTGATCCATTGTTCCTCAGTTTCTGGGTCAGGTTCCAGAAAGACCCCTTCTTCCTCTTTTTCCTCGTGTTGAAAACACTCAAGAATTGATTTTCTGTTGGGAAACCTGTGTGAGATGGTTGGAATTTCATGAGAAGCACAACTCTCATGCTTCTCAAGATGGTGGAGCTCCCTTTTTTGGGGTTGCAGCCTCCAAAAGCATTGTGGGTCAGAGTCTGAGGAAATCTCTTTCTGGATTTCTTATCAGCTTCACTTTACTATTTGTTTACTACCTTTCCCAATTAATCAATAAGCTAGCTACCACAGAGGGTTGTCTGGTGCAGGCCAGGTGTGACAACAGACAAAAGCTGATCTTCTTTCTTGTGGTCATTCACCACCTCATCTTTGGACACATTAAAAGGCTACTCCTGTGTGCTGTGAGTGTTGATGATGAAAATAGTGCTGTAAGTTAGCACACTTTCTCCAAGATGTTAGATCCTCGTCAGACCCTTTGTCTTTGCTGCCTGCCATTGACTGATGGCCAGCTTGGCTTTGACTCCTGCAGTAAGGTTGGGATAGGGGTCTGGGGGTGTTTGTGTCCTTAAAAACATCTTCCAAAGCTTTGCTCTGTAGCCTTGGATGTGACACTTAACCTTGCTGCCTCCGATTCCCTGTCAAGAAGGGGATAATAACACTTGCTTATCTACTTCAGAGAGGGCTTTGAGGATTAATTAGTTAATATTTGTACAGTGCTTTGAACATAAGTGCTTGGTATTATCATTCTTACTTCACTGCTCTGGGCTCATTTTCTTCTTTGGCCTGATGTGCCTTCCTGCTTTTTAAAAGCTCTTCATCTTGCCTGTGCTGTGTTGTGCCCTTGCAATGCACCACTGCATGCTTTGCAAACTACCTGTAGGGGCTTGGGGTCTGCAGCAACTTCAGGACAAGGCCAGCAGGCACTGTCTTCCTCCACTCATTTATGCTAAGAGAAAAACAGCCTGGTATTTGCAGGAAGCTGGTTTGGCAGGCACTGGAGAGCAGGTTGGCATGCTGTAAGGATCATGTTATCCCTTGTTGCTCTTTTTATCTTTTCTTAAAAAGAATCAAAGAGAAAGAAAGGGAGAAGGAAGGAAAAGGTCGGAGTAGAGCAGAGGAGTATGGACAACACAAAGGCTTTGTGCCTCTGCTTCCCTGAAATAGTCTTCTTGAAAAAAATTCCCAGGTATCTCTTGTGAAAATATTTAGAGGAGCTGGTAGCATGCACAGAAAATATTTTGCCATAAAATCATTTACTTCATCAGTTTCGATTATGCTCATAGCCATCACGTAACCTGGGTGTGTCCGCGTGGACTTCTGTGTCCAGTTGTGCATCCTTCCTCCAGGAAATAGGATTTATTCTGATAGCAACAGTGGCAGCTGCCTCTCTGGTGGCCCCCTCAACACAGCAGAGCCCAACTACTCTATTTTAAGCTTTACAGAGAAATGTGTAGCAGTATCGTGGCTAAACTTCACTCTGAGTGAGGGGAAGAAAAAAAAAAGCCTGAGGATATTTTCATGCCAGCAGGAATTTGGATACTTTGCTAGGGCACTGGCCAAAAGCATGGAAGACGGGGGTGAATACTTCCCCTCTTTCCCTTTGTTCATTTGTCTGTAATGGATTGGTCAGGAACTGTCTGCTCCTAAGTATGGTTTCAGTGCCCAAGAGCTCCAATTTCCACTTTCTCCCTGTTACTGCAAGAGAAAACTGTCTGTATTGTCTGAGTGTCTTTAATGTGCAATTCCACTGGCCTAATGGGCACCTGATGGTACAGATAGATTTGATTCCAGATTTGGATCTGCTGACATAAACCTTAATGCTTTTTATTGTGTGCCACTTTGGGAAATCCTGATTAACAGCAACAAAGAGATAATTATGCAAGATGAAGACAATGTAGTTGTTTTAAAAATAATGTATATCATACAATTAATGCTACTTTGTCCTATATCAAAGTCACGCTACCTGCATTAATCACACATCCTCATAGCTTCTAAGCATGAATAGCATGAAATAAAAAGAAGAACTCTTAATCCCGAGGAGAGTCAGAATAACTGGGGGTTGGGTTTCCTCTGAGAAGAAGAGCAGTAAGTAATGCATGTTTTCAGCCTAGTAATTACAAAAATGTAGAACATGCAACCAGCTTTTTCAGAAGAAAAAGGACTGAAAGTGGTGCAGAAACCCTAATTAATAATTAACTCCATTTAGTCCTCCTACATTAAAGCTTTCCGAACATTTGTAAATTAAAATGTTACCTGAAATGCGAAGTACTTTTTTTGTCTCTGACTTTACAAAGGGCCAACCTAAAGCAGTAAACTCAAATGGCTGCTGTGCGATGCAGGTGCGTGGCTGAGCTTGTGCTGATGCACTGAGATCGCTGTTCCTCTCTGTTACCATCAAAGGAGATGTGGAAATTGCATGGTGTGCAGTAGTGCAATGATAGGTGCAGATGGAGATACATTTCCTCTTTAAATGTGGTAGGAAAGCTTGGTGGAGGAGCATTAAGGATGGTTGGGCAGACAGATACAAGCATAGATTTTCATAATTCATCAATTAAATGCTTCTAGAAGAAACACAGGAAGATGTTCATTTAGTCCCTGCAAAACCTTTTTGGGTTGCTTAGTTTGGGCTCTGGTGAACCCAGTGTGGGTGAGCTGCTGCCCTGGGCTCCCCTTAGCAGGCAGGTGTGGAGGGAAAATCTATGTCAGGAAGAAGTTCTTCTCAGAATGAGTGGAGAGGTGGGTGTGACACTGAGGGACACGGTCAGTGGGCATGGTGGGGTGGGTTGGGCTGGACCCGGTGATCTTAAAAGACTTTTGCAGCCGTAATGGTTCTGTGATTCCATGAATCTGTGTGTCTGCACCTCTGTGTCTGCACCATCTGAATAACCAAATGTTGAGCCAACTTTATCAGCTCTGGCCCAGCTACTTCAGCAGAGAGTTTTCCATGTAACCACCAGACAGCAGTGCTACACCCTTGGCATCTTTATCCCAATTGGCAAGATGAGCTTAATCTCAATTCCTAACCCTGATTTGCATGTAGCATGCCATGTTTTCTGAGGTCCTTTATTTATACCTTGTTTCTCCAAATGCTCTTCCATGCTTGGCTGTTTTGTGTCACTGGTGGCTTCTGTGCTATGGGAATTAAGGAAGGTTTGGGTGTGCTGGTTACATTACCTTCTGCGGAATGGATGGGGGGGTACCATATGTGCGCCTGCAATTAGACATTTTGATTTCCAAAGTATTTAGTTACCATTTGCTGAACCATTGAGTAATTACCACAGCAAAATTGCACAATCTGTCAGAACGTCAGCTAAGTGTGCTTCTGGACAGCTTTATATGCACCTTCACCAGCGCTGAGCTTTTGCCGTGCTTCATTTGGTTAAACTTCAGTCCTTTTGGATGAGAAATTTCTAATTGCAAAGGAAATTTCAAATAACAGTGAAAATACCTGCTATTGTACACCTGCCCTGCGGAGGAGATCTTGCCTCAGAGGGAAAGTGCTATTTAAGATATTATGTTCCATTAAGCATGGGGGCTTTTTAAGGCTGCAAAGTGCTATTCTGGGAACCAGTTTGGAGTCTGCCACTCAGCACTCCTCGTTTCCATAATTCACTGAATTTAGCAGGGGCACTTCTGCCCCTGGCTGGGGGAAAGCTTAAAAACCCACCACATTTGAGGAAAGCAGAAGGATTTCCAACGTGAGAGTGTGTTTAGGGTCATGAGAAGTAATTGCTTCAACTCTTTTTTTAGTTTCTAAGGGGAAGCTCTCAATTCAGGAATGGAAAATTAAGGTTACTTTGAACAGAGAAAAGCAAAAGGCATCATTTACCTCCCTCCCTCTTTCTCCCCACCAAATTAAACACGCAGGAATCTCGAGAAAATTGGGTCACTAATATGGACATTTTAAAGTATTGATAATACCGACATGACAAGTTGTCACTTTACAGTATGTTCTTAAACACGACTAAACCTTAATAACCAGGTTATTCTAGAATAATCAGGGTAACAGAATGGGAATGAATGGCAGTTACTGTAATTATTCTAGAAAGAGGACCAAAGCAAACAGAAATTCTCTCTAATTTTATATATTCCCAATAGGTGCACATAGTACATCATTATCACTATAGAAACTACTTAGTAGTTTCTCCAAAAATCAGCCACGCTTCACGGTCTTATGGGCCGATGTCTGAGCTGCACATGAGCCGGCACCCTCTAATTCAAACAGAGGTAAGCTCCCAGCAATCTGCGGTAGGCTGCAGCCGACAAAACAAATTTCCTAAGCCAAACATATTAAATCCGAGATATTTTTCATTGATTTAATAGAGTGAAACTTTGGATCCAACTGATACTTTCTGGATATTAATGGGCATTAGTGCTCAGAAGGAGAAGGCGAGAGCTGAAAATTAGAGTATAGAGACGTTTGGGAAAGAAGGTGCTGCAGAGGGCTTTGCTCTATATGAAAGTTCTCCATCGCAGGATGAAGTCTGTAATTAAATAAGATACTCCACAAAATTCTTCAGTGACTTTGGTCCCATTTTCAGCTAAAACCTTTATTGCTGTCCTAATGCTTCACATAATAGTTAGCTGATCATATTTGAAAACAACAACAAAAAAAATGACATATCCGCTAATAAAAAAAATTAGCATAAATCAAAACCAGAGATCCATCATTTCCATCAGTCCTCTTCTATGCATGTGATGCAGTGAGGACGGCATCACTGCAACTCTGTCATACTGTACAACTCACTGCCAGGCTTGGTCTGTTCGAGAGACAAAAGGGAGAGCGAGCTTTTTGCATGGAATAAAATGATCTACTTGTTGGTTTCTATCGCTGTTATTTTGGATTGATTCTAAGAATGTGGTTAAAACAATTCAAAGTGGCCATGCAGTATTTTGATGCCATGGTAAGGTCACCAACAAAACCCGTGGCCCTTCCATGAAGCGCGCTTTTGTGCCGCGGCCCTGTTCTGCTGGGGATGTAAAGGCGGAGGGGGGTGAGGACGGGCCAGGGAGAGGACAGATAAATCACATTGTACAAAGGATGCTGCCTGCTAATCTGCGACACTGCCGCCTGTGATGTATGGTATCTTGAGTTCCCAAAGTTTATCGCATTAGTAAAAATACTGTGCGCATTAAACCGGCCGCTGGAAAAAGAAAAAAACAAAAAAAGGAAAAAAAAAAAAAAAAAAAGGAAACCAAACAATGAACATGTGTGAACTTGGAAATTTATAGGCTTAGGCCTCTGCAGCTACATATCCTGGAAGAGAAAAAAAAAAACGTGTTAAGAAAACAAATTACAGTTGTGGATGTGAGGACCCTGACACCGCTGCCTGACAAATCGACCCTCCGGCCTGACCTCCAGCAATATGTTTCCACAGGTAATTCCATAACTCCGCCGCCAACTTTTAAAGATTTCCTGCGAGCGGGCGGGAGAGGGGAAGCACCCTGCGCCCACGGCCCCTCTCCGCCCGGCTCCTTCCCACCGGGGATGGCCGGCTGATGGATGGCTGGCCCTGGCAGATTCATAATCCTGAACCCGGTGCAGCTGTGAGGAAACTAATGGCTAGCAGGGACCGCGGCGGTCCCCGAGCTAATACTCGTCTCCTCCATCACGAATTGATGGCGT
>NC_052537.1:34587584-34590084 GCF_016699485.2 Gallus gallus | reverse complement strand
GAGACCCCTCCCCAGGAAATTGGGCAGATTTTTTTTCCCCATTCAAAAAAAATAAAAAAATAAAAAAGAAGAAGAAACACCAAATAAGGTGGGGAAGACCCCAGTGCCTCCCCAGCGGGCAGCTCGACAGGTGGGTTCTGCAGAGCCCTGCAGGATTTCAGGAGATGGTGCTGTGGGTAGAAAAAAAGTTATTCCCTGTCCTGGAATGAGCTCAGGGAAAAAAATATGTATTAAAAAAACCCAACCCCAAATAATCCCTCGCTCCTGCCTCTGCCCCTGCATTGTATAGTAAAAAAAAAAAAAAAAAGAAAGAAAGAAAAAACACAAAACGCACATAAGAACCTAAATAGAATAGAACAGAAATCTCCCTTAATCAAAACAACATTATGCCAAAACCCCTTTCTAGGGAAGTGAAACATACACAGCAGCACAGCCCTGCTTAAAAATAGAACAGCCTTTGCCTTGTAAGTAACAAAAATACATAACAGCATACTTCTGCAGCCCGAGCTTTGAAGGATGTCTGTCATACGCCTAGGCTTGTTTTACGCCCCTTCCCTTTTTTAAAAGAGGAACAATGCCATCTTCCCGAAAGGAAATAGGCAATAAAAACTCCAGCAGGATTTCCTATTCATAATTTTTCCCATTCATATCCTAATGAGTGAAGGAAAAAAAAAAAGCACACTGAAAAACACCACCAGCTTTAACAACTTAAACGGCACTTATTAAATAGATATTTTTACGTGCCTGGTTTTTCCTAAACGTGGTCTATAGTTTTACAGTTCAATTAAGCCTCTTTTTTTCCCTCCTTTCCAGATATCCTTCTCAGAACTGGCTGAGTTCTGTGTGAGATGATGTAAAGCATCTGATGACAAAATATCAAATATATTTATAAAACACCCTGTTGAGTTTTTATCTGTGCCATTACATTTTTAATTAATAGAATTTTTTTGTTGTTGTTTTACAAATGTTGTGTTTTACTGCCAGCATGATCTCACTGCTTTACAGTATCGATAAATGAAGGCACACCTGCGCTATAAAATCTGCTTTATATGAAGCAGGCCATTCATGTTTTTATAGCCCATTTTTCACCCATTGTTCTTGGGTCATGTCATAGGTGTGCTGTAATGCGTGGTGGAGGTGGGCGGCTCGAAGATCAGTTTAACAAAATGGTCTAATTTTGCCAACTTTAGTGCCAGAATCTGGGCTGAAAAATGCAGAACTAATATCCCAATAGACACAGCGCATGATGTCACTTCCCTGGAAATGTCCAAGACAAACAGCTATTTCCAGATCACTTGCACTTATAACACGAATTCTACCTCCTTTCTTATCCCCAAATTACTATTCCTGTGTTTTCTAGCAATTTTTATGTTAACTCGCTTCATGTTTGAACTTTCCTGACTCTTTGTAAGGCTTGCAGGTTTTATTATGTTGGTTCATATAATGTGACGGGGTTCATTCCAAATCTAATGATGTTTTTTGGAGTCTGCAAACCCACGAGCTCTTTTGAAAAACGCCTTTGAAAAGCGGCACGCTGCGAACGCTCCTCGAAGCACGGGCTGAACTTTACGCACACGCACACAAAAGGATTTGCCACAGAATCCGCTTCCCTCGCTTAATTAGAAAAAAAAGAAACAACACACACACACAAAAAAAAAACCCTCCTGCCTTTAATAAAACGCTCAGAGGGCTCCGAAATGCTTTTGCCTTTGCTTGATTCCTCGGGAACGCGCTCGCTGTGCTGGTGGTGCAGGCAGCGCTCCGTCACCGTGGCCGCTCACGCTGTCCCCGCGGCACAGCCCGCGTCCCCTGTGCCCCCCGGGGCAGGACGGTGCCTGCAAATGGGACCTCCCCCCCCCTCCCCGAAACACTATGGATGTCCCCATGGGTTCTCCTCTGATTCTGTGGGGCTCAAAGTTTTCCCGATGCGGAGTGCGCGTCTGATTGGGGCTTAAGAGGGAATATTAATATTTTCCTGGCAGCCGACCTTCCCAGGGCTGGGAAGCAGAAGATTGCCTCCGCGCAGCTTAATTCCTCAATACCTTTTATTAAATCCCCCCCACCCCCTCCATCCATATTCACCCTGCCTGCTGACACGCCGCCGCTTGTTTTTCATAACGTGCCTTTAAAGTGACAACTTTATGGTGGGGCTGAGAAACTTTTATTAGGATAACAAATGCGAGAGAAGGACGGCGGAACCCGGGGGGCAGCGGCTGGAGGGGCCATGGTGGGGGGAAAGGGGGGGTTGTTGTGGGAAACCCGCTACCCTTCTTTTTCTTTGCAGGGGGATCCCAGTGTAAGAAAAAAAAAAATAGAAAAAATAAATAAATAGGGCTGGGTTGTGTAAGCTTTGAAGACCTGCGAGGCCTCCTCGTCAATTATTAAGCACGACCGAAGATGACATCCCTAACTGCTGCACACGCCTTCGGAGGAAAAGGCGCTGCTGCGGAGATGCAGCTTCCAGGCTCAGAGGGTGGCATTTGATTCGAGGTGGATTTCT
>NC_052537.1:34545084-34582584 GCF_016699485.2 Gallus gallus | reverse complement strand
TTACAATGCAGATGTTTATGGTGTGAATAATAGATGGCAAGAGAGTGCAAATGCAGTTGTTGCAGTGACATAGAGACACGCAAACTTTGCTCCAGCCGCTGTGCTGGTGTGAGAGGGACGGCTCTCAGCCCGCATCGTTTCGGTCCTGCAGCACTTGCAGGGAGGCATGCAAAGTAATAACGCACAGAGAATAATTGCGCTCCAGCTGATGGTGGGGTGCTGCGGGGATAAGGCAGGCTGAGGGGGTGCAGCCCGCAGAGCAGCGCCGTGCATTCCAGCTGCAGCCTTGTGCAACTCTTCCATGTTTTCAAAACCTGCTGTAAGTCCGTTCATAGTATCTAAGTACTTAAATAAGCACAATAAATGTAAATAATTTACTGCCTCGCAAACAGAAAATTGGGCAGAAAAGTGATTTTGAATAGCAGCTTGGCTTGCTGTACCCGGTGATTTGGTGCCCTGTAAAATGCATCTGACACTGCTGTTCATTAAGGCAGTGCTATTGAGCCTTCTTCACATTCATTAGTGATTAATTCAGACAGATATTTAACTTAATAAGGTAAGCAAATAAACAAAAAATCACTTTCTGTGCCTTAAGGTTTTTTTGGACCTCTAATTGGTTTTTGTGCACTAATTATCAAGATTAACACCTTACACTTTTCTCACGCCTTACACTTAGGAGCTCCCGGAGGAAAAAGTGCACAACCTTGGGGGAATCCTCTGAGTGGGGGTGAGAGAGCTGGCTATAAAAGCACGATAAGTGGTGCAAAGGGAAAGACCCATTCCAGGTAAATTCAGATAATGGCCGGACGAGGAGGGAGAAGCTCGTGTGGGTATGTGAGCCGTGGCACTGCTTTCTGTGCAGACGGGAAGGAAGGTTTTTAGGGGCAGTTCTGAAGCTGTGCCTGGTTGCTCCCCGTGCCTGATTGCTGCACTCAGCCCCACGGTGCAGCTCCTTTTCTTCACAGCCAGTAGAAGTTTATTTAATGCCACTTCCCGGTGCTAACCCCAGGGCTTTCCCTGGGGCTGTTGGCTGTGACCTGGTGGGGATGTTGCTGTGTGCTGTGCTGGGTCCCCCTCTCCCCGTGGGCCTCGCATGGAGTGAAGATGCTGGATGGAGGATGCTGGATGGAGAATGCTGATGTTCTCCCAGCCCCTACCAATGCCAAATGTTGGCTTCTCCATGCCTTGACGCCCTCTGTAACGCCCCGCAAGTGACCCTACGGGGGAACCTCTCCACGTGGCCCCAAGTCAAAGCTCTCTTCCGCCGGGCACAGGGAGAGCCATTAAACCTCATTTGAGCCCAGGCGAAGTTACAAGTTGTTGCTAACGACAGTTTGTCTCAGCTCGATGCAATATTTACTATGTAGCATCCCGAAATAGCCGGCAGCTGTGGGAGGGCTGCTTCTCCTTCCCGAGGAGCCCGAAGATCACGGCTTGAACCCGTCGTCACTGCCGGTGGTTTTTGTAGCATTTGGGGATTTTTAAACTCCTTTTCCTTTAATTCTTTTCTTTCTTTAATGGGTGACTGGATAAATTCAGCGGTGGATTTTTGTGACACTAAAGCAGCAGATAAGTCTATGATGCACTCCAGCTATGTGGTTTAAAAATCCCTTACCATATGTTTTCTCACTGGAATGCCTCGTCTTGCAAAATTACAGGAACCGAAGCTTAAAAACACAATTAGGTAGTTTAAAATGAAATATTAAAGAAATACCACATATTTTCTGATACGCCTGCAACACTGCTCCTCGCTTTTCTCTCCCCCCTCTTTCTTTTTGCTTTCTTTTGTATTGTTCTTTGAGTTGCTCAAGAAGCCCAACTGCACTCAATTGTTGTACTAATCATGCTCCACATTTTTCTGATTAGGTTATATAGGCTGTGGTTAAATTATAAATGAAAGAACGAACTACCCGAGTACTTGTCATAACAGTATCTTTTATGTTGTTACAGAAGATGGGGGGGAGAGAATCAAAAAAGGCTTTACATGATGAAGACTCTCCTTGCCTATTTTGTGCTCCTTATAGGATCTGTATAGACAAGTAATGCAATTTGCCGGGATGTTTTTCTCAGGTATTCTGAGAACTACAGCACAATATCTGTCCGCTGAGAAAAAAAAAAATGTGAGAAAACAGAATACATAATACATAAAGATGCATATCGTGGGGCAAACGCACACCAACACACCCCTCCAACTCCACTTGATTTCATTACCGCCTCATAGAGCCGCATGAGCGGGTTGTTCCTTATGCCATACATGAGAAAATGACATTTCAGGGTTCGAACTTCTGTCTGACATTGTTATCTGCTGTACTGCTGGATGCATGGCAGAAACATCACTGAACACCCGCCTGATTTTCGTGTATGTTTTTGTTTCATAGAATCACAGAACGGCCTGGGTTGAAAAGGACCACAATGCTCATCCAGTTCCAACCCCCTGCTGTGTGCAGGGTCACCAACCACCAGACCAGGCTGCCCAGAGCCACATCCAGCCTGGTTTCCATGACCTTATTTGAGGCCAGGGCTGTAAAACTGATTTTACAGAGGACCAGAACTGTAGTAATTAAAGTAGCTGACTGTGGGCTCACCTTGCATCTCTGTCTTCAAAATGCATTCCATTTTCCTAAATGAGTCATATGCAGAGTTGATGCATTTCAGCCTTTTGCACCAGGAGTGCATTATTTTCACTAACAGCTACAGGGAGAGTGGTTTGGGGTGTTAAATATAATCCCCTTCCTAAAGACACCCTCATTTTTCCCCATCCAGATGGGAGATGGGGGCAAGGAGGGCAGCCTGCCGACACGAGGCGTGTTCACACCTTGCACGTATCCATGCACAAACCCCAAACACAAAGCAAAGCCGTGCCCTGTGCACAGATTGCTGTGAATTCCAGTGGATCAGAGGGTCCCTCTGCACAGGATTGGATTTTTCCTTTTCTTTTCTTTTCTTTTTCTTTTCTTTTTCTTTTTCTTTTTTTTTTTTTAATGCAAAATGTGTTTGATATGCTTGCCCTAATTGCCTTGCTACAGGCCGGGCAGCGTGGTGTAGGGTGGGCTGGGTGCGGGGCCATGCCTGTGAGCGCTGCTTTTTGCACCCCTGCAACCCGCCTTAAGGGTTCTGTTTTTTGGGGGCTTTATTGGATGAACTGTCAATGCTTTCCAGGATAACAAATCTTGTTTTATAGCACTTGGTGGAGTTTGGTTAGGGGCTACCTCTGAGCAACATGAACTTGGCCTTGCTGTGTGCCTTGCACTAATACCTTCACTCCTGTAAGGAATCAGGGTACTTGAGAAACAGCCTGCAGCCATACAGCTGATTATTTCACCAAATTTGCATCTTTTCAACGGTAATGGGGACAGCTTTCACAAATGCTCCCAGGCTCTAAATAGATGTTAAGTGGCTGTTTCGTGTTGTTCCCTCCCCTGGGCGCTCCCGTGCACCCTGCTGACACCCGTGGGGTACCGCTGCCGGGACCAGGCGACGTGTGCATGTATGGAGAGCCCCTTTTTGGGGGGTCTCCCAAGGGACACGAGTGCCCCGAGGGTGGTCCTCGGGTGCAGGGGAGCTGGGCTCGCTTTCTGCTGTGAGAAATGAGATTAGCATGGGTACGGTGTGCAGGGAGAGTGGCCAGAGGGAAGGTAGGGAGGGTGAGGCTGCTGCCCCGGGGTGGAGGGGGGCCTGGGGGTACCTTTTTTTCTTTTTAACGTTTAAGAGATGAAATGACTTAAAACATAGATTTGATCTTAAATATTTAAAGGAAGTGGAGATGCTGCGCTATGCTCCTGGTGTCCCAGTGAGGAGTGGGAGCAGAGCCTCTGTGTGGTGCAGCCCTTGGGCACGGAGCTCATGCAGGACCCAGACCTCCTAAAATTTGCCCTTGAAGTCTCCCAAGTCCACATGGTCACGAGGTCAGAGGCATACAGCATGGGTATGGAAGCCATGGGGCACTGGTCATGCCAAAGGGAGCAGGGTGGTAACTGGGGCTGGTGGAGGTGGGAGCCCCACAACACATTTTGCCCCACAACACATGAAGGCTTTCTCCTGAATAAACCAACCAAGCACAGCTTAGCTTTTCATCAAAGAAAGTGATTCAGCTGGAGATTCCTGCCAGACCTGCTGTTGTCCATCTCTCCCCCCAGGTAACAGCTATAGGATGAGAGGTGATGGCCTCAAGCTGAACCAGGAGAGGGCCAGGCTGTGTATTAAGAAATCTGTGTTCTCCAGAGAGCGACCAGGTGCTGGCACAACTGCCAAGGGGTGGGGAGTCCTCAGCTGGCTGATCTGAGCAATGCCTGCAAGGACCACTGAGCTTCCACCAGTTGTACTGGGAGGTGCTGCAAACAGGTCCCTCCTGCTCACACCACCCACTGCCCTCCTGCAGCAGCAGCATGTTGTTTTGCATGGACTGAGGTGAAGCCACAACAGGGAATTGTTCTTTCTGATGTGGCTCCTGCTTTGCATCCCACCTGTGCCTGCTGTATGCTTACAGCCCCTCTTCGCTTTCCCTGCATTTTTTATGTCTGAGGCAGTGCCAGTCTGGTAAAATACAAAACCTCCCCCGAACTACAGGAAAATGTCAATAGTGGTCTCTCTTAAAATCCACAGAAGGAAACTTAAGGATTAGACTAAAGCCCTATCCTTAATGTATCTGTTGTGTTTCAGCACAGAATGCTCCTCCAGAAGGATCTCCCACAGTTTGGAGGTTTTTCCTCCATCTAGGCACCTCAGGGTGATTTAAAAGGCAGAGAAAACTCTCAGAACCGTTGTATTTAGTTGAGCACTCATTATAAAATGGATTACGGGTACAGTAAACCATAAAGACTGTTTTAGAGCCATTAAGGTTCAGCTTGTCACTGCTGACATGGACGCACTCTTACACCATATATTCCTGACATGTCAGGAGGTGCTTAGGGATGCTTTCATACATGTTTTATTGAAATGACAGGCTATAGCTTCTTTGACTGCTGTATATATGCATGGCTGTATGCTAGAAATCCAAATGAAACCCCTCTTGAAAAAATGAAATCCTTACACATATGTAATGAATGCCATCTTAAGCGATAAAGTTGTCATCTATGTTTTATTTTTAATATTCTTGGTAATAGAATAATGGGATCATGTTCATCCCTGGAATGAAGCGCAGATGAGATCCACGAGACTTGCAGCAAACTGAACTGCGCAGTTGGTAAAATGTGAGTTCAAAAACAAAGCAGTTTTTGGATAAGAACGAAAAATGTATCAAGCCCTGAGATTTCCCATTTGAAAATGCCTTTCCATCCGTGTGTAGATCAGTTGTTCCTCTCAGGCTGACACAGTGACTTGATAGGGCTTTTTGTCTTTCAAATCCAAGAACAACTTTCCATACAATTATGGTGCCGTATTTTTGGAAAGCAGAATTTGGCCCTTCATCCCCTTTCTCTCAGCAGTTGCTCCACAGAAGAGAAGTCTCACTTTTGCCATACATGAAATGGGTAAATTCCACAATTCGGTCACAGGGCTGAGATGAAGACACAGCTTTTTAACCATTACTGCAGGACTGGCACCAAGCATCACAGAGCAGACTGCGCACCCACAGCTGGTGGGGGCAGAGCCCAGCAAACCACTGGCAAACATGGAAGGAAGGGGAAGGTGGGAAGGTGGGAAGGTATGGGCTGACCACTAGCCAGCTGGAATGATTGTCATTGGCAGATTGCAATTATTGGGAGAGATTTGATGGGTTTTCTTGCACACATGAATATTAATCTGCAACCTGACAATTGCTGCTTTTGTGTGTGCTTTGGCAAATCATCTTTGGATCTCACCAATGCTGTATGTACCAGAATCATAGAATGATAGAACTATAGAATCATAGAACCATAGAACCACAGGATCATAGAATCATAGCATCATAGAGTGGCCTGGATTGAAAAGGACCACAATGCTCATCCAGTTCCAACCCCCTGTTATGTGCAGGGTTGCCAACCAGCAGCCCAGGCTGCCCAGAGCCACATCCAGCCTGGCCTTGAATGCCTCCAGGGATGGGGCATCCGCAGCCTCCACCCTCTGGGTGAAAAACTTCCTCCTAGTATCTAACCTAAACCTCCCCTGTGTCATTTAAAAACCATTCCCCCTTGTCCTTTCATCATCCACCCTCATAAACAGCCATTCCCCCTCCTGTTTATACGCTCCCTTCAAGTAGTGGAAGGCCGCAATGAGGTCCCTCTGGAGCCTTCTCTTTTCCAAGCTAAACAAGCCCAATTTCCTCAAGCTGTCTTCATAGGAGAGGTGCTCCAGCCCTCTGAGGATCCTGTAGAGGGTTCTGAAGAGGTGCATTAAACATAGCTCACCTGAAGTACAAAAATATGTTACAAAGTATGTAACAAACAAACAAATAAATGAATAAAATGCAGAGCATCACACAGACCTGCATGGCCATTATATCTGTAAACGTTCCTGTTGTGGAACGTTTTAGATGACTCTTAGCAATCAGTTCCTGCAGGGTTTGGATGGCACTCCAAAGTCTGCATTGATGTGACACTGATTTTTCAGAATTGCAATGGCAAAGAGCAGATGATGGTGTAAGCTCAGACAATTCCTGGCTGCTGATAGCATAAATTGATTCCAGCACAGAACATTGAGTTTTAGAGGCTCTGGACCACACATCGATTGGGGGGACTCTGAAGCCTTGTTTTTAAACACCTCTGATGCTGAGCTCCCATACTATCTTCTCTATTTAGCTGGGATGGGTCAGTGTGGAGAATGGGAGGCTGAGGGAGAGCATATGGCTCTTTACAGCTCCCTGTGAGGTGGGGATGGAGAGGTGAAGGCCTCACATTGCACTGGGGAGGGTCAAGTTGGGTACTGGGAAACATTTATTCTCAGGAAAAGTGGTCAGGTGCTGGCACAGCTGCGCAGAGATTGAGGGGGTCAGCATCCCTGGAGGTGTTCCATGCCCATGGGGATGTGGCACTGAGGGATGTGGGCATTGGGCATGGTAGGGTGGGCTGGGGTTGGGCTTGGGGATCTCCGGCCTTAATGGTTCAGTGATGCTCCTCTTTGAAAGGTTAATATGTTAATGGGTTTTCCTTGGTAATAAATGGTCTGTGGTTATGGGGTGCAGTACTGTGTGGGAGGAACGCCTGGCTACAGTGGGCCCTGTCTGGTGTTTGCTTTAGAAATTGTTTCACGTTAATTAAATGTGTTACCTTTTAAAATCTGCCTTTGCCGCACGGAACTGCCTCAGCATTTGTGATGAGCTCTAAATGAACAGAGAGGAAACGTTTGTGTTTGGCACTTTTTATTTTTTTATTTTTATTTTTTGCAAAATTCCTTGAATAAATTAATAGATTATATCATTAGGTGCTGGGTGCTCTGTACCAGGAAACCTAGCAGATAATTTAAGTGAATAGTGAATAAGGTAACTGTGTGGAGCTCTGTACCCATGCGTGTACAGATGTTCTGTTTGAACTCTGGACACAATTACTTATCGAATGTCTCCATCAGGGTTCAGCCTGCAATGGAGCTGCTGCAAACAGGGAAACTGCTGCAGCCACACAAAACCACTCCAAACCGCCTGCTCTGTTTTGACTTGTACTTTTGACTTTTTCTTTCTCTGGTAACCCCATTATTTTTGTCCCTACTCAGAGTTCTGACCTGTGCTACATGGAAAGTTTAGGGATGAAGTCATTTCTGGTTTGAGTTACTGGAGAGACTTTAATTCATCCAGCTGTGCCTGCTCAACAACAATTCCAGCATTCAGCATTGACAACAGCCCGGCAGCAGGAGAAATCAAACAGAAAAGGCAGTCAGTGTTGAAAGGAACACTTAAAAACTGCTCTCATTTGTAGAATTTAACATCATCAAAACACTAAATGTAAATAGGACCAGAAAGAAAACGCTAAATTCATCAGTCAAGGTATTTCACACACACACACACACACACACAAAAGAATCTTTTTTTTTTTTTTTTTTTGTCAGAACATTAATGAAAATCCCCAAGGAACTATCATTTAACATAAAGGTGCATCTTAAGGAAAAAGAAATTGCCGTACGCGCTGCTCAAAAGGGCCCTGCTCTCTAAGCCACGTGACACGCTTCCCTTGGTGGATGTGTTTGTAAACTAATGTTTTATGAGGAGGAGGAGGGGGAAAAGTCTGCAGTTCTTGGCAGCAAGAACAAACCCAGAACAGCTCTGCAGCCAGCAGCTCCGTCCCAGTTAGAGTGCGCGGAGAAACCAAGCAGAAGCTTTCAGGGTCTCTGAGAGCAGCTATTCCCTTCAAACCAACACTTTAAAGTGGGGAATAATTAATACATGTTCAGCTGCACGTTACTGAATTGCTGCTGCAAAAGAAATAAGTGAGTAAAAGAGCTTTTGAGCGAAACGGAGACAAAAATATGGATCTGTGAGATGGTATTCAAGAGCGTAAAAATATTTTCTCGTTTAAGTTATCTGGTTGATAACATGCAAGAGAGAGGGATGCTGAATTTTTCATCTCGTTCTCTTGTTGCTTTGGGTTATACTGCAAGCAGTGAGGTGATGCCAGTCTGGAGAGAGTGCTCCTGGGAGGTGAAGGAGCTCAGGTTCTGCTGGCGTGGGACTGTGCTGCTGCAGGGACGCAGCTGAAGGGTGTCCTTGCAGCTCTTCCCATGTGGGATGCTCCATGTGGAAGTCCATTGCATTGGGATAAGCCACCTGCTAGGGAAAGATAGAGCTAAAATCAGTGAAAATCCTTGGTATTAAGATAGCAGCAAGAGCAAGAGGAAAGAGAGGCGGACACCCTTTGTCTTGGCACTTTGGTGTGCTCTCTGTAAGTCCTGGGCTGGTGGTGGCGTTATATTTTAACTACGTAATGGATGCATCTGTTCCCACTGCCGTGCAGCTTATGTTCATGAGGCTCATTCAGCATGGGGATGCCCTCTAACATGTTGAATAGACACATGCTATTAAATATCACTGGTTTCACTTTGGATTTGGCATAAATAAAATTCCATTTGTTTAACTGCCTTTTAAGTAAAAGAAGAAAATTCTGGTAGTCATACAGGCAAGAAAAATAGCGACTGAGCATGCAAATCACTTCTGTTCCTTTTAAACAATACATACTCTACTGCCTGCATTTCCCCAAAGATACCGCTGCAGCTACACATGGTTGAAGTCTGTTTTACCCTTATATAAGGCAATGTGACAAATGATTTAGGGGGAAGCAATCTCTAATCAGCATAACTTCATACTACGCGGCACAGAATTATTGTCAATTTAATTCCGTCTCCTCAACGCAAAAAAAACTCTGAAGTGTTTCTTCCAGTTGAAGTTTTGTAGCTGAATAATAAATAAAAGAGGGTGCCGTGCAGGCTCTGCATAATGTAATTGTACCCTCTTTGTTCTTGTCAATCAGCTTTAACACAAGTTAAGTAGTCATGGATGTCATCGTGATCATATCCGTAGTAGACGGCTCGTGGTTTCGGTATGGTGGTGCTCTGCAAGAAAGTTCCTTTAATAAAGTGGGTGTGGGGAAGGTTTCAGGTGCTTTATAAAACTTTGACTTCTCTCCTACTACAAGGCAAGAAAGCACAATAATGCATGCATGAATTGCCAATAAATCAAAGGGCTGCTTTTTTTTAATTCCTATTTTGACATGTACATACATAGCATTTTTAAGAGATAGCTCCGAGGTAGCTTCTCGGTCCTTGATCAGATCATGAATTTAATTAATTCAGTGTAGACATGTCATAGATTTAAACCCTTTAGAATTACATTTTTAATACAGATCTAACATTTAATGTCCTTTTTCATTTTTTTCTTGCGAAGTAAAAAAAATCCTTTAATACTCCAGTAGCAATTTTTTCCTCTTATTATAGGTCTGCAGCTCCCTCCTAATTACGTGTCTGCAAATTATTTACTGTAGATTTAAATTAAGGAAGGAGACAAGTAATCCAGTGTAAAAAACACCGTTCCAACTTCAAGAAGAAATGAGTGTATGTGTTTAATTTCTCTTTAGGCATACAGCTGTACAGTCACTGTATAATGGAAGGTTTGAGACAAAATGGTCCCCCACCACCTTACCTCCGTGTAATGCAATTTAGCTTCATTAAATTACTGGAGGGCCAGTTACTTAAGCAGAATATTGATTTTCAGTCTGGGCCATGTTTAACATAATTCTACGTAGGCAACAGCTAATTCTGCATTTGAATCTCGCACCCTAATGGAATTACCCGATGCGGTTGACCATGGGCAAGCGGGGCTGGGGCTCTGTGCCCAGCCAGCCCTGCCTTTAACCCCTTCCTTCTGCACTGCCAACTTCTCCTTTCTGCCGTGGAGCCTTTCATCTGGGGACGTGTAGCCTCGAGCTAGGTTTTGGTTCTGTAAAGTGTCTGTGGGGCTACTATATTTTCCTTTGGCAGCTGGTATCTTGGTCTGTACAGTGACAGAGCTGAGCAGAGATAATGTGAAATAAGGGATTTCCTTCACTTCCTAACCCCAAATATTGTTTCCTATACCTAACAGTTAAAGGATGGATTTCACTTTAATTAAACTGTAATAACATAGACCAACTATTCAGCAGGGAAGTATGTTCTTTACATTGCTAGCTTGAAAGCTAGTCATTATTTTTATTTATTATTCTGTTTAATGATGAGATACAGTTTACAAGCCATTGAATAATAATAATTTAAAATGGTTCCTCATGAGTTATAGATTGTCAGTGTCTTAGAATTTAAATAGTATGTGGGGAGGAATCCTTGTTATCGTCCACATTAACGGTGGGTATTGTGGAGGGGTCAGGAGGCTTCCTCAGGATTTCAGAATGGGAAGAATGGGCCCATTTGGGAACTCTTCTCTGGAGCTGGGCACATAGGACCACGTTTTTCAACACTTCTGCTACATGGCAGAGAATTGCTTGAGGGCAGCTTAAAATGTTAGCGAGGAAGAGCCTCTGCTTTAAATGAACTTACCGTGGCCGCTCTTTGGTATGCAGCTCGTGCTTCTCTCAGCTTCCAGAGAATAAATTGATTTAAAAAGTTCTTGCTATGGCATTGATGCTGAGAGGTGTTGCCTTCATTCTTAACCTGAGCATGTGCCCACTCCATTGACTTCAGTGGGCTCTGTTGTTCCCAGCGATTCACACCCTGTGCCTGCTAGAACAACCCTAAGATGGAGTATGGTGAGAACATTGCATGTAGGTGCTGGTGGTTTGGCTGGATTTAGATGGAGATGGTTGATGAGTAGACCCGGGGAGGAGGATGAGAGTAGGTGCCCTTAAATGGATGAAGTTGACCAGCTTAATGTCTTGTTGAAGAGGAGATCCAAAATGGGCTGGAAATCTCTGGAAGGGGAACCACCATCACTGAGCATCACTGAGGATGCTGAATTGCTCTGGGTGGCCAAGCAGAACACCTAACTGGGAAGTGGGAATGCAGGGCACCTGAAGGAGGGTCTCCTAAGGTCAGGCATTCCCTATGTTGCTGGGATCCCTGTCCTGTGGTGGGTTGGAGTTTAGGAGGAGAACTGGGGGTGTGCAGAGCAGCGGCTGCTGTCACCAGAATGCAAACCACAGCTGGCCAGGACGGTGCCACTCATGTTAATTCTATGTGACTTTGCCTCTCACATGCTCTTTCCTCACAAGTACAGTAGCATAGCTGGCTGTTGTTTGAGCTGCATTGGTGTTTTGGTCTGGGGAAAAATATGCAATATGCAAAACCAATTTGTCATTGGGAGTCAATAAGTGGCATCAGGTGCATCACTTAGCATCCTGTCACAGGTCTGGCATGTCATCTGATTGATAACTCCGGGCCTTCTCATGACATTGAGCATAATTTGTTCCCTATCACATATGCACACATGGCCCGTGGTCCTTTGTTATTGACTGTATGTGCAATATCTGTGCCTTTTATGGTGTGTTGAAGGAGATTGCTCCCTTCCCTGCTTCTTCCTCTGCTGTCATACTTCTGATCCCAAAATGGTGGTGTAGCGGGTGGACCTGTCTGTTTGGATTAGGCATGATGAAAGTGAGAGGGTAGGAGATACCCGAGGAAGTCTGTGCTCACAGATTGGAAGTGAAAGCAGCCATGTGAAATTCTTCTCTCCAGATCTTCACTCGTTTTCCACCACATTCCCTCTCATTGATCCAGTGGAAAGAAGATCTACCGACTTCTGAGGAGCTACTCACAGAAGGAGGTGTTAGCCACTATATGCAAGGTAGCAGAATCTGGCCATATATAATTAATACAAATATGTGCATAATTTAAAGCTGCCCCAGGAAAGCCTTAAATTACATGATAACCATGCAGACACTGGCCTAGGAAGGAAAACATGGGGAGTCTCTATTAGTGAAATTAATTATATGTAAGATTGTCTTCAATAACCATGTGGGAATGATTAAGTAATCACTCAAATAAAAGATTTAATAACAAATTCCCTATCAATTATACAAGAACACCCAGTAAAAATTAAGTAAAAATGATTTTCAGTGCATTAATATTAACATTAACAGTACTGAAAATATTACAACATAATTAAGTGTAATTTCTTGTAGCAAAACATACTCATAACAGCAAAATAAACAAGCCCCTGAGTAGCATTTCCTGAGGAAACTCAGCAGGTTGAGACGTGCTACAGCATTTGGGGGCTCTGGGGGAGGGCAGCTCAGACGGGCGCCCACCAAGTGGGGGAATGGAGCTGTGCCTGGCAGAGGGCACCTGCACCTGCTGGTCACAGCCACCTCCATCTGGGAGCATGGGGAGCAGCAAAAAGGGAGGAAAATCGATGAGATAGGTCTGCTAAATGCTCTGGGGACCTGGAATTGCTCAGGTAACAACCACAGCTATACTGAACACCAATTCAATACTTCTGATCTCACCATTTCTGGGGGATTTTCTGGGTCTGCATGCGCCTCATTTCTCCTGCTAAGCATTTCTTCCTGTTATTATTGGACTGATAAATTCTGCTTTATCCGCTTTATCACCCACTGTGCCACTGGGGATTGGAGCTATCTCATTTATCGCAGCCTTCTAAGAGTTAGATACCTATTTGAGGCTCTACGTCTAAGATTTCCACAGATGGAGAGAATTTAGCCACCACGATGATATTTTAGCTCTTCCATGATGATGTTAATTGTCCTGTGGAGGTCTACTTCTCTTTATGTTTTAGATGACTAACTTTGGCTAGAAATCTAAATTTTTACTTGGCTGAAGGTCAAGGTGAAAATACACATCTGGTAGAGTAGTCCAGAGCTCACTGAAGTCAATGACAGTATTTCTATTAACTTTAGTGGATTTTAAACACAGTCACACTGCAATTTCCTAAAGGTAAAATGCTCTGGGTGCACCATAGGAATAGCTGTTGTGGGCTGTATTAAAAATCCACCTGGTCCAATGTCCTGTCTCATTGGCTGAGAGCTGGTGCATAAGGAGGGATATAGGAATGGGGGGATGTGCACTGAGACCTTCCTTGTCTGTTTTCCTATCTCCAGCAATCTGCATCTCGGGGACCTCCAGAGCCAGAGGCTGCGTTTAACAGCCTGTGAAGGAGCATCTACTTTACAGAGTGTCCAAATGCAATGAAAATAGATGTAGAGGTGCCAGAGGTTCGTGCTCGGCCTAAACTGGATCTTATTATTTAGTTAGTTATGTTCGGGTGGAAATATTAAGTAGTGGGATTTGATCTAAGGACTTCTCTACAGCTGAGAATAGGCAACTTTTTTTGAGACTCTTTGCAACAAGATCCAACTGAACTAATTAATAAGTGCTGAAAGAGATTTTATTCCCAGATAGCTGTAGAGGTTTTAGAAATGTTTCAGGTTGAAAGACTTAACCTTACAAATGAGAAAATAAATTGTTTGTTAAAAGTGTGTTTAGTAGAGATAAAGAAAGGAAACAATCAAATAAATGCTTCGTGGTACATTGGAGCAGTTTTACAACAAATCTCTAATAGCACTTCTTTTTTTTTTTTTTCATAAAACAGTATTTTCCATTAGGTGAATGGTACAGCTCTACAAAACAAGGGAGAGTAATGAATGTGTTTCTCTGTACTTACCACACTCTTTGTTCCTGCACCACAGTCTGGATATAGGATTTATCTATTTATTTTCTCAAAGCAAAAAGAAAACTCTTTGCACTCCTCTTACAGTGGTTGATAAATGGAAAAGAATGGACGCGCACTTGGATTAGCAAAATTTTATTTATATGCAATATTTTACAGGCAGCAACTCAAGGGATAATTGCACTTCTGAGTAATAGCTAATTAGTAAATATTCTTGAGTTATGCATGTGTTCTACTAAGTTGCTTTGAGGTCTTGAATCTAGAGAGTGCTGTTGTACTTTCAGCAAGGTTATACAGCTAAAATAATGTGGGGCTTCTTTGTCTTTTTTATCAAAATTTGAGAAATAACCTGCCAAACCAAGCGTTCTCTCCCAGGGCATTTGCAGAAGGCCTGGATGTTAATTGCATTTAACCTAGAAAACAGCATTTTTTTTTTCTTTGTACAATAACTAATATGTAAACTACCTCTGTACTTGGAAATTACTTTCACTTAAATTCTATTATTGAAGCTCCACAGTGGAATATATCTGGGGTTCATTTCATTAAAAAAGACTAATTATGCTGAATGTGTGCAACGTATCTGACAGCCTTCTGGTATGACTGAGAAATGAGCATCCAAGGGATGCAACGTAGAATGACAGACTCATAGAAACATTAAGGTCAGACAAGACCCCTAAGATCCCCCAACCCAAACCCACCCATCCCCACTGTGCACACTGCCCACATCCCTCAGTGCCACAACCCTGTGAGTCTGGAATACCTTCAGGTGACACCACCACCCCCTGGACAGTTTGTGCCAATGTTTCACCACTCTTCTGCAGAGGAAATTTCTCCTAAAATCCAATCCAAACCTCCCTTGGCACAGCTTAAGGCCATCACCTCTCGTCCTATCATGCTCACTTGCCCTGACAACTGAGAACAACTTGTGTGAGGATACAATTGAGGCCAGATATGAAATTCTGATCGGTGAAAGAACACTTTTTTTTCACCCATAATGGAAGGAATTTGCATGGATTGGCTGACAGCTAGGGCAGTGGAAATATTGACCTCAGCATTCCTATTGATAAATAAACAAGCAAGAAAAGGCAATGCTGCAACAGCAGAACAAAGCGTGGCTCACACTTCCACTGTGTAACATGCTAGTATTCCTTACACTTATTTATACAGACATCCATGTATTTTGTGATGGACACTCACAATGAAGATAGACCTCATGTAACAAAGATACAGACTGGCAAGCCAGTATCGTATTATTGCGCAGGTCGTAGGAAAACAAACATCTGATGTTACTGTGACACTTTGATTGTTTCCTTGATCTTTGGAAATCAGCAGTGGGTTTTGTCTGCCTGAAATCTCACCCTTTTTGGAGGATCTGTCCAGGTGTTTGGAAACAGATTCTTTAATTAGCAGTGAGGCGAATCATGTCCTTACCAGCACTGAACTTCTTTTCCTGGTCAGGGCGAAGTGCACCTGTGACACTGAGCAGGAACCTCATGAATCTGCTCAGGATTTTAGCAGCTCCTGTTGGCTACTCTGACTTTCTGCTGATGTCTTTGATGGAGCCGTGCATGGCTAAATGTTTGCTCAGTGATGTCAGACTGTTACTAACTGCTGGCAACGGGGATGCCATAGCAGCCAAGGTTTTTCACTTGGACATTCCCTTCTGAGGGCAGAGAAACCTATGCAAGAACACATCCATGGGAATGGGAAATGCCCTGAGTTTGCATGTATAAATGCATTCTCTTTTTTTTTTTCCTGTGAAAGAATGTGGGATTGTGCTTCTGAAGCCAGTGCTGCCACTCTGCTGGGGATTGGGCCGCCCTGATTGCTCCTTCCCTGGGACTCACCCAGAGGGGATTTGCACCACAACCTCCCTTTCCGTGCTGGGAGGGTTGGTGGTGGGATTGGATATTCCCATGGGGCTCATTGGAAACCAGCCTGGGAAAAAGGAAGAGCAGGGCAGAGGATGGCGGAATTGAAAAGTCGAGGTCCAGAGGTGTGGGGGTTTGAAGACCACAGCCTGGCTCTCCATGGCACCCTCAGGCTGCCGGAAATCACCACTACAGCAGCAGCAACACTCAGATCTTCTGCATCATACCTCTGTACATCCATTAATTTGACATAAGAGTGATTTCATTTTTTTTTCTTTTTTTTTTTTTTTTCCTTTTTTTGGTGAAGAATAAATGCTTAGCACAATAAGCTTGCCCCTGAACATACAGTCTGTCAACTCCCTGAATTAGGTCCATTAAAACACTGCAAAAACATTGAAGTTCATAACATGATGGTTTGTATTTCATTAGTAAGGTGTTCCTGCCAAAAATGTGAGACCTTTATAACTTGTTGGCACTGAAAGAACAACTGACCTTGTGCTGTACTGCAATAACTTCTCATTCTATAATCCGTCTTTTCTAAACGGTTTTGTTTTGCCCTGGTATATGAAGTCAGGGAGTTTTGGGGAGGAGCTTTGCTTCTGGCTCTTGCAGGAGCTGTAGTCCCCCTGGCCACTTGGTGCTGCATGGAGATGGAAATGGGGCACAAACTAGAGAAACTCCATCTGGAGTGAGGCAGCTTGGGGAGCAATGCAACACCTGCATGGACAGTTTGTAACATACAGAGGGTTTTGGCTCTGTGATAGGAGCTGGGGAGGAGTGGAGGAGAGGGAGGCAAGGTATCCTTCACGCAGGAGCAAGAGGACCCAGTAAAGGTGAAATTTGTGTTCATGCCTCCTAATGTTTCTGCAAAAATAATATAGGCTGAACTCCATTTGCAGAGCTGGCTATATTTACTTCAAACAGATTTATAGGGCAGGGACATCCTTTTGCTCCTCATAAGAACTGGGTATGGACAAATCCATGTCCTGCATATGACAGAAATGAGAATAATAACAACAGTAATAATTATTTGCTAGTGTGAAAAAGGAGGAATATGGGATTGACAACTCTTTGAGCCTCCATCTCCTTTCTGAAAGAGGTAAAGCAACAATTCCTATTGAAGTGTCTAAGCAAAAATAGTCATCAAACCAAGCAAAGAAATAGAAAATATTTTGTTGGAGGACGTACTTTATAAGATGTTTGCGGGGTAAACAGCATCGTGGGATGCAGTTTTCATCCAAGAGTCATCAGCAGCCCGAAGGACGCCTCCGTATGTGCTGCACACACTCAGCATTATCTAAATAATCTGAATGTCCTGATCCATTGATTTGTGCATTATGCTCATAAAGACATTACATTTGAACTTGATATGAAATAAAAAGCTTTGGTCAGTCAATACCCTTCATGAAAGCCCTTCAAAGAATTTATAAAGGGGTCACTGACCTATACACTGAGATGGGGCCTCTGGCGTCCAGGGAGAGACCTCTCGGCACTTGGTCTGTGAACCTGCCCTCTGCCTCTCTCCCAGAGCACTAAGCAAAGTAATAACTTATTACAAGTCATTGTTTCCAATCATGCATACAAGGAAAAACACCAAAACAATGCGGCCAAAAATGATCCCCTTTAGAGAAGAGATTATGTTTTATTGTTTCTTTTACCAGGTGTACAGTAGTCAGTATTTAAAGTGATTGTTTGGAATGTAGAGGGTTAGCACTGCTCTTCTCCTGTCTCGTGTGCTTCCAGAGTGAGGAGCCCATTCTGGTGCCACGTTTCCCAGGAATTTATTTTCCTTCAAAAATGAAAATAGGATTGAAATATCCATATCTCAGATGGAGACAGACAATGACAAACAGTTCACTTGGTCTTTGCAAACCATTCCCTTGGTTGCCTTTGTCCTATGGAGGTCTTGGGCTATTACTCCTTCTTGTGAGATCCCCCTTAGCAGGTGCAACCCCACACTTGGTTAGAAACACTTCCGGTCCTACCAAAGCCAGCTCAGAAGCCCCAGGTTTCAGGATTCAAAAGACATCGCTCAGACTTTTCTTTCCAAACATGTTCCGTTTGTAGGATTGCATTGCATCAAACCAACTGAAAGCTTGATCTGGCTCTGGGCTTTGTGACAGCATCATCCCAGGGTCATAAGACTGCTGTGCTCTTTCCTTCAACCACGTGTGGCCATGTCTTTTTCACCAGTGTGCATGGCCAAAATCCAGGGCACCGCTGAGACAATGGAGTTGGTTTGCAATCAGAATTCCCTTCATGAAGATGGTGATTTATAGACATTTTGAAAAGCAGAAGTACTCCGTGCCATTACTTAAAAAGGTGAGACTTCTCAGGGTTATTTCTAAATACTGAATACAGCAGAAACAGTTTCTAACTTCTGGCAGAAGAAAAACACTATTGCTATTCGTCACAGAATTCAGGAGGAAAATCTCTGTTCTGTTGGAAGCAGCAGAGAAAGGATGGGATGCCACTGCAGCATCTCATCTCGACAAAACAAGTGGCCTTCTCCCCTTATGAAATCAAACTGCAAAATGTAAAATAAGTAGATAAAAACAGTCAATTGTCCCCAGACCATTTTTTTTTCCTTTCCCTGGTCAAACCATGCAAAAAAAATCCCCTAAAACTCACAATGGAACAACTTCCATTTTAGATCAGTTTCTCCTCCTCTCGCATGGTCTATTTATTTTTATTGGTTTGTTTCTCATTAAATCCTTCAATTACTCTGCAGTGTAAAATGGTGAAATTATTGGCATGTGCCACTTTCATCATGTATTTGAGTTTGCTTATTACACTTGCAGAAAATGCTTGAATGGTATTAGGCTCTGCTGTGGATTGAGACAGAGTTAATAAATATTATTTGGTGTTTTTTCCCTGAGAAGCACTGCTTTTCTTGATTGTTTTTTACAGTTGGATTGGGAATATTGATTTATTCACCACTGTTACAATAATTGTATACAAGGAACAAAAAATGCAGAGGTAACATTTCATCAGCTCAAACAGATTAATTAGTTGTAGTAGATTAGGCACAGTGTAACACAGAAAGATTTGCATTTAGAGGAAAAAAAAAAAGTTTTTTTTAATCTTAAAAAAGGCAAGAGAATTTAATAGAGATGTGATACACTGAGCTGCTTGGCTTATTATTCAATCAGTGTTTCCAAATGAGTATTAAAGGGCAACTTTAAATATTAACTCTCCCTTCTAAAAGAAAAATACAGTGTAATTGTTGAATGCATGGTATGGGGAAATCCCTCCTCCCTACCGTACTTGCATAAGAGAAGTGAATTTAGTTTCGCATCCTAAATTACAAATTGTGCCAACATGTTGAAGCAGTGCATTACAGAGGCAAAAGCATGCAAACCAAACAGCTGAATTTGCCATCATTCGTTCTGGCAGCATGGGAGCAAAGACTCTTTATTTTTTTTCTCTTTGTGCACAGAACGAAGGAGAGGTAAATACCACCATCTTTTGTGCAAGGTTAGCTTGGCCGTGGGACTGAAAATTATTCATTAAAGGTTATGAGGCATTAACAAGAGTTTTAAAGTGTCCTGGTTGTTCCCTATTCGACCCCTTCCTGCGGGGAATTGAAATTTCCTGGTTCTCTGGGCCACTGACACCATGAGGGTAATTAAGCCATTTCCCCAAGGTTTCAAGTTTTAATATCTTTCAGCTTTAAAATCAAGAAGAAAAACATTTTTTTTTATCATTCTCACATTCTATAGAAATCTATAGCGAGCTACACGGCAGGCCTTGCCTGACATGCTGATTTTCTTTTTAAACCATCTGTTAAATCATCCTGGCTTGCAACATATTAGACTTTATAAATGCCCCTAATTTTTCAAAGCGGTGCACAAGGATTCAGCTGCTTGACTTCCAGTTTATACCACGTTATCCCACCCCAACCACTGAGAGACATTAAACACACAGAGCCCGTTTCACAGCTCACCTAATGCTGCTTTTTCGTCAGCCTGGCAATGCGGAGCAACTTCCAATCTGGCTTAAAGGGCCACTGGAGGCATCTGCTGTTGTCACAGCATCCTTGAGCAGTACCACACTGCACTGGCCCCCCTGCCCCCTCCGAGCAGCACTGGTGCCCTCACAGCCCCCAGCTCCTTGTCCCTATGCTCAGCATCCCCACCGTCCCACTGTGACACTTCTCTCTGGGGAGCAGAGCAGTGAGTGCCAGCTCTTGCCTTCTGGGAGCACCCTGGGGTATGATCGTCCTGCTCTGTGAGGAGAACCAAAATGTGTGAAATTGTGCTTACATTCGGTGCCTGGTGGGGGGCCTGATGTGGCCTCCGGGACCAACGATGGTGTCGGTGAGAGCCGTCCTGTGGGGCTGTGCATCCTTGGTGCAGGGAGGATGCTCAGGCACCACATATCCCATGCCAACAGAGCATGAACAGGAACTGGAGGCTTTTTCTTTTCCCTGATAAATGTATGAATCAAGTGAATGATGATATGATGAATTGCCACCGGGTGTACCAACCCCACCTGGATGCTGCGGGATCCATGCTCCCCAGCCAGCAGCTCAGCTCCCAAACATTGCTGTGTGGCTTCATCTTGAGATGTGCAGCTCTGGGTCACAAATTAAAGGCCTTGTCAATACTGGGAGACATTAAAAAAAAAAAAAAAAAAAAAAAAGGAAAAGAAGGTCGAAGAAGGTGAGGCTTCAGACATAAAAAACACTGGCAGTGTTCCTCTTCATCCACTCTGCAGCAAGTGCAGATTGCAGTATGGAAATCTGGGCATCTCCTGCCCACTGGCAATGGCAGCGTTGCTGCAAACAAGGTAAGTGGCATGCATGAGGAATTTGAAGGATGTCCCAGCCATGGTCCAGGTATTTAAACGAATGAACTTTTATGGCTATCAAGATGCCAGTCTGGTGAGTGAATGATAAAATGTGGTCATGTTTGCTCCAGCTCCTGCTGCAGGAGCTGACAATGTTTTGCCTTGATTTGTAGCCTTACATATTGGGCCCTGGGCTCGTAGGCACTGGGTGGATGGGGCCAAGAAGGAGATCTGGGGAACTCTGCAGCAGAGGGAAGAAGTAATAATGATCTCTTCCTCTTCCACGTGACGGATTTGCAGATTCTTGCTTAAAGTTTGTTTACACCTTCCTGCTGTATTTATCCTCCAGATATCTTTTTCTACTAGACAAGGAACAAAATATTCCAGCTGCTATGAAAGCTAATCATTACAGTGATCTAACTCCAAAGATCAATAACGTCTCTGCAGGATCCTTCTAAGGCTTCCGTGACATCTACTGTTTCATTAAAATCGTATTAAAAAGCTCTGTTTAGATTTTTATGAAGCAATGTTTATTAAACATTTATTAATCTGAATAATTCTTGATGGAATAATTGCATAATTATGAAGAGGTTTAGATATGCTTACAAATATTTAGACAGATGCTGACAATATTGCACTATAGTAGCTAGGAAGTGATGCCTACTTCAGAAGATAGATACAGCCACATTAATGTAAGGAAGATTTGTAGTTTTTCATATTCATATATTTAATTATACTTACATAATATTTATAATTTTAAGGAAAAGAGCAGCCATCTAGAGATTGGAAGGAGCATTCACTGGGGCTTTTTCCCTACCTGACCTACACTGGGATCTCCTAGACTCTTCGGAACATTTGGAAACACAGGGAAGACACAAGACTGAACACTGGGCAGCAAGTTTCCCAAATTCACAGCAATTTTTTTTTCCTTATCATAAATGTGAAGTCATGGAAACTCTTTTTCTGGTGAAAAGCATAATGAAATGCTCTTCCCGTGTAGCTCCAGTGCTGAGCACTCTCCAGTATTTCTGGAGCCTGGGCTTTGGGCACAAGGGATTTCACCCCTGTCATTCCATCCCCTGTGAAGGCCCTAAGATTGTGATGTCAGACCTGAGGGTCCTGTACTCCATGTAGGTCACAGTGTCTTCCAGAAACTTCACAGCTGCTCCCTGGGCAGGCAGAACTACTGCCAACGCAATAGCCAGAGACCCTCATGCTCGGGAGAGCAATAGCCAGGCATTGGTGTTCTGGCTGTCCAAATGGACACAGCAGTTTGAAGGCTGAGATCCAGAAAACACAGTCAGAAAATGTTCTTATGCAGGGAATTACCATGGGAGTAATTACAGTGGTGATATCACAGAATCATAGAATCATAGAATGGCCTGGGTTGAAAAGGACCACAATGATCATCCAGTTTCAACTCCCTTACTATGTGCAGGGTCGCCAACCACCAGACCAGGCTGCCCAGAGCCACATCCAGTCTGGCCTTGTTTGGAATTGCCGTTGCTTTCTGTAATGAAGAACAATTTCTGCACATCTCAGGTCTGGTAGTGTTTGCCTTTCCAGATAAGCTGCTGCACACTGGGGCGGTAGGTTGACCCAAGAGAAATTTGCTTCACCGGAACATTTTCTGATTAAAAGAAGCCTTAATGAAAGACTGGGATGAGGAAAGATAGATGTGCTCAAAAAAGCAGGGAGAGCCAAATCCTGCAGCCAAGAGTTGGCTTTGCTCTGAGACAAAACACCTGGCAGAACAACTCTGCTGCACCATGATAGTGGAACACGACACTGCTGGAAAATAGTTAAAATAGAAATATTACCGAGAACAAAAGAGGCCGTGGCTCTGCAATGCTCAGAGAGCAGATTTGTTTCAGAAATCAATGACATTTTTACCTAATCACTTTTCAAACAAGAAACTACAGTTTTGATTAAATCTTCTGCATGGACACAAGACTCCAGCTGCTTTTCAAGCTAATCAAGTGTTACACTTAAGACACAGGAAAATATTGCATTTCGTTTCTACGTCTTCTTTGTTCATGACATAGCTATAAAATTTCTGCTTTTTCAGCCCTACTGCTCTTTCAGCCTTTGGATCTCAGTGCACCTGTGAAGGTGTTTACTCAGCTATGAACACAATTATGACAAGCAATAACAGTTGTCTTTCAAATAAACATCTGGAAAACCAGAGGTAATGTTGATTCAGACACTGGCAGAACTTGGAAAGACTGTTAATGGTAAGAACATTATTTTTTTCCCCTATACAAAAAAAATTAAAGTAAGTTTTTAAGCAATTGAAATACAGTCCTAATGAGTTACATGGAAACACTCTTTATTTTCACTTATTAACCGTTTCCTCCCTGTAAATCCACTCAGTTCTGATATTCATGCATAAGGTTCAGTTATAAGAATATTCAATATTTGCTGAATTTTCATAGAACCCTTACAACAGATTTTAGACACCTTAATATCATGTTTGCAGATGCTTGGCCATAATTTTCTATCTGGAAAGAGGTAGATTTCTATCTGAAAGAGGGTAGATTTAGACAAGGTGTTAGGAAGAAATTCTTTACTGTGAGGGTGGTGAGACACCAGCACAAGTTGCCCAGAGGTTGTGGATGCCCCTCCCTGCAAGCATTCAAGGCTAGGCTGGATGGGGCTGTGAGCAACCTGTTCTGGTGGGAGGTGTCCCTGCCTATAGCAGGGGGTTGGAACTGCACAATCTTAAAGGTCCCTTCCAAAACAAACCATTCTATGATTCATTCTATGATTCTCTAATTCTCACGCCAACTGGCCTACCATTACGCCATCGTCCTGAAGAGAGCCAGAAATGGCACTCTGTTTTCCCCCTTGGGAAGAGCTGCCTGTCCACCACATTCTGGCTTCACCACCTCAAGGAAAGCCAAGTAGTGAACGTGAGCACCAGAGGTGGGCTCAGAGGGGTGCCAGCAGCCTGCCTCATGGGTCACTCTGCATCCAGGTCATTTCCTCTCGCTGGAAAAAAAGGAAAAAAATCAAAGCTTGCTGGCATGCGGCAGATGTTTGCCTCCAAAATGCTGGAGCCAGGGTCCCCATCCCAGAGACTTTCAAGGCCAGGCTGGACTAGGCTCTGGGCGACATGATCTAGCTGTGACGTTCCTGTTCATTGCAGGGGAGTTGGACTAGATGACATTCAAAGGTCCTTTCCAACTCTAAGGATTCTATGATAACACTGTAAGTATCTAATCTTTCAGCCTCCGTCAGGGGCATGGGCAGGTTGGCACCAGCATCAACGCTCAGGGCACATGGCACTGAGCCTCGAGCATAGGAAGTCAAGGCTGAATTCTCTGGAATCATATAGAAAAAGAAGAGAAAATCACAACATTTCCAAAGAATTAGAAAGAGAAGAGGAATAGACAGCAGTTTTCAAAGCAACCGTGAAGAGGATTTAAAAATACAGTCAGGAGTTTTGCCCAGCCGTGCTGGATAAAACTGTAAGTTCAGCAGAACAGAGCAAAGCTGATATGGAATAGTTTTAAATGTCTTTTCCCTCATAACTAGATTATTCAGTACAATGTCATTTGCTGCCACTGACATTTTCTTTAAAGTCATAAAGGCCTACATAGTAATAAAAGGGCTCAGAATAAAATTAGGAATATCATGTATAAATTATCTTTAACCTTAGCTTCATTTGGACTGTGACTTTTTAGACCTGATCAATTTTCATGAAACTATCCACATAAAACTGTGAAAAAATATTTGATCCTTGGCTCTCATAAAGCTCCTGTAACAAGCCCAGCACTTTCTTGATACTTAGTAGTGCTGTTGGTGTCTGCCTCTCTGGGCAATTCTGTAAAGCCAGGCACAACATCTGAGGTTTAATGCAAGGTTTTGGAGCGCTGCTATGGAAAACTCCTACCTGGGGAAGTGTGTTTTGCACTGTTTGTGTGTAATGCACATCGACCAAATTTCATGCTTGGTTTGAACTTCCTGCTCAGTTGAACTTCAGGTGTGTTTTTCTGCTGCCCATTTCTGAGACACAAAGTTCTGCTGAGATCTTTCAAGTTAACTTTTTAGTACGCCCCCTCCAACTGCATTGGACTTGTGGTAGGGAGGGGCAGCTCCCAGCAGGCCTTCCAAATGGAGGTGGATGCTGGCTCATGCGATCTGCCTGATATTTTTTTAAAAAAAATTTGTATCTGCATTGTGTGTCTTTGTATAGCCTCCAAAAACCTTTCCTTACTGATAACACATTCTGCAGCGGCACCTGGAGAAGAAGAAGAGGCAGCTTGGAACCATGGAGCAGTATTTACCCTCTGACCAATGGGAAATCAGTGGCCAAAAAACAGCACTCACTGGTAGTGGATAAGGAAGTGTGACCCAGGAAAACAATAAATGATGTTTTGGTTCAACTATGCGTGTAAGTTGGAGACAGAATGAGATGTGATGAGTGGCTCCTCAATGCCCTTGTGTTCTCTAGGTAGGTAAAAGGCTCAACATATTCAGGGGAATAGTCACTGGCAGGTGATGCTTCTTGTAACATAGAACAAGCTAACTGCATTAAGGATTTAACAGAGTGGTCACAGGTGTGGGGGTGTTGAGTACAGTCAGCCATCTGGGCTCACCTGGGGGGCTTTGGAGGAGGTTCACAGTGGCTGCAGGTAGTGGGGAGTACCAAGACCTTTTGTTTGGCAAATGCAGGGGAGAGATGTTGAGCTGCTCTCTGTCCAAAATTGCTGGGGCTCCCTGTGTTTTTGGGCAATTCCAGCCTGGGTGGACACAAGCTGGATCCTGATGGAAGCAGATTTTCTCAAAGCAATGTTGCTTTGAGCTTTGTGCCTGAAAGGGCATTTAAGTAAAAGTTCTCTTTCTGAAGGAAGTTCTGAATCAGTGTCCTCCTGAGCTCTAGTCCTTGTTGCTACCTGAGTACAGCTTGCTGTGTTTTGTTCAGTCTTATAATAAGAATTAATTAAAAGCTGGGTGGCAAGGTGTCCATGTCAACCTTTTCTCATGTGTCATGCTATGTAGTAATAGAAATTCCAGTGAGTTGTGTATCTGGGGAGTCAGAGAGCAGCATTAAAAGCCAAGTGCTAAGCACTGTTTGTTTTCTCCAGAAGAGACTTCCAACAGGTGGGAGGGAAGGCACACAAAGGAAGAAAATCTCATGCATTTGTAGGTAAGCAATAGGTTTGCAAGGAGAAAAGCTGCTCTTCAAGGTTGGCTCTGTCTTCCTGTCGGCTGAAACAAGCTCGTTCTGTCATAAGCTGTGTCTGAAGATGTGGCTTTCCCTTATAGCTTGGATTTCCCTAAACCATAGCTATTTCTGCACAGCACTCCCTGAAGGTAGATTCATGAGTGCACCAAGATGGAGTGTATGAACAAAGGTTTACCTTGCTGGTAGCCTTGAAATATAAGTTCTGCTGCATATTAATGGCATATTTATACATGGTAATTTAGTGAGCATGAGTCATTTATCTAATAAAATGTTAATTACTCGTTACTAGGTATATTTGTTCACAAATTGCTATGAAAGTTACAATGGAAATTTCTTCCTCTGGCATATTTTCAAGGAAAAGTTCTCCACCCTTCTTTTTAATGAGATCTTTTCCATGAAAGAGGATTCAAAAATTAAATGAAGTTGTGTCTGTTCTGCTTTGCGCTGTTTCATGTGAGTTTGTACAGCAGCAAGCCACGTTCAAGCTGCTCAAACGCAGTGTGAGAACCTCTGAAAGATAAAAGTTCTCCCAGAGGAGCTGATCATTCAAAACAACTTTGGGAATCTCATATGAAACTTTTAAGAGATAGTTTACAGTCCCTAATTGCTTTTTTTTTTTTTCCTTCCATGTGATGGCCTTGGATAAAGGGGATTAGACACCTAACTTCCTAAAGGGCTTTACGGGATCTACTGCAGTTTTATGGTATGGGGAGGTCAGAATTAATGGCTTGGGTCCCCAAGGGCTGCACACCCTTTGCTTGCTGGAAATCCTGCTTACGAAGGCATTTCTGGGGCAGCGATTTGGAGAAAGGCAGGAGGTGTGATGGGGATGTGAGTGGGAGCTGCAGCTTTGTGTAAGTTGAGACAGCTCTTCCCTATCACGATGCTGCTCTGGCTCTGAGGTGTTGTGGGGATGGGGGTTTCAGACTGTATTTCCCAGCAATCCTTTCAGGTTTCCCAGCTGAAAATGAGCCACTGACCATAGGAAATCTTACAGCTCTATGAGAATGCATCATAAAAAATCACAAGCATCTCTAAAATTGGCAATGCAGATGCATGTTTTTAAGGAAGGCCTACACTGAAGTAAAAGAATTACTGCAGCAGAATGAAATTTTTCATGTTTTATAGTATTGGTCCAGCAGCATTAAAACCTCACCCTCTCCAGACTTTAAATTCCTATTTTTATAAAATGTTGGTGCAATTTTAGGTTTCTATAAGACATGGGTTGGCAGTTGCTAACCATTACAGCCAAGGTACTTTATGCATTTTGCAGTCACATTTACAGAGTTTTAACTTGCAAAATGTTCACCACTTGAACAATCTCCCTGGCTGTGTATTAAGAGGTTTCAGCCCAGTGAAATATTGCCTTGGCAAGCCTAACGCCTTTTCTTATGACCCTCCTTATTGCTGGCATTGTGTTGCTCAAAGTAGAACGACAAGTAGACGAGGAGTAGATGAAGCTGTTTCCAGCAATGGGTCAGTTGTGGTTTGTTTGTTTGTTTATTTATTTATTTATTGGTTTGGTGCTGGTGTCAACTCGAACAAAGGCACTGTGTCTCTTAAGGTCCCATTTAAATACTGAGAGAATGCTTATCTGTGGTAGTTTGGCCATAGTGCCACGCAGTACCACAAGCCATGCACTGTCCTGCTCTGTGCATCCGAGCCCCACTGCTCCAGGTGGGATGCTAGCATGGCTTCTGTTTGTGCTCTGCAAATGAGAGCTGGCTGTAAGGCATGGCTTGGGCTGTGCGTGTGACAGTGGTGAGCTTCGCAAACTCTTCCTAGCAGCAAGGAGAACAGGGCAGGAAAAAAAAGGGGTATCTGGGGGCAGTGCAAATTATACACAAATCCATGAGCACGGCCAGCAAAGCTTATGATGTTCAAAAGGGATGAGCCTGTTGAATTTCATAAACTCTGTTCAGAGTAAATTTTTTATATATGCACATACAGATATGGTATATAGAATTTTGGGGATGGAAAAGAGCTGTGCTTGAGCCAAGGAGGTTATTTTTATTTGGTCTTGTTCCTTGAATATTAAGGGAAGAGCTGTGCTCTGAGAAAATGCACATTTTGAGCAGATCTCCCCACACGTCTCACATTCTGGCTGTCTGCACCCCGCCTGTTGTATACCAGATGTACTGTGTTGTGGTTTTTAAAATATTTTATTTTTTTTAGCCTTAAAATGGCAAAACAACAACAACCCACCAAACTATGCAGAAGCCTGAGCCTCTGCATTTGCCTTTAGTACAGACAGAGCTTCAGAAATTAGAGTGTCCTCACTGGGCTTCAGATACAGTAGAGGCTAAAAGATTTCAAAGGCAGCTTTAATGAAAGAGAAATACTGAAAGAAAGAACACAGAGAGCAGTGACACTATAGTTCTGCTAAATTTTACATTTAAACCGAGGGGCTAATCATAATTTATTCCGTCAAAGAAATGACCTATAAGTAAAGAAGACAAAATAGGACTTGATGATTAAAGACTTGAAGAAACATCCTCTATAGTTATGTCAGTACTGTGTGTCACTGTATACGTAATCTAAAGCGGTGTTTGAAATTTCTCCTAATTATATTTGGAGCCTGGACCATAGCATCCTTGGGGAACTGCATGGTGCACCACAGTGAGGTGGCGGTGTCCCTGCACCGCCACTTCTGTCAGCACATCTGAGTCTGAACTCTTTCCTTTTAAATGCTTTCAGATGTGGGGAGCGGTGAGGGGTGTGTTGGGCTGCAGGAAGCTGGGTTCCTGCACAGGTGCATGGAGACGGCTGGTGCAGGGGTGGGAGGTGGCTGTCACCAGATGCTTCCCTTGCATTGCTCCAGAAGCCGTGGCTTGAAAGAGCATGAGGCAGGAGTTTTATTTCTGTGTTTACAGATAAATTCGTGTGCTGGTCCCAAGGCGATAGAAAACTGTGATTTTTAAAAGCACTGTGGTTTGATGCAAATACAGGTGAACCAGCTTGGATTTTGCTGAATGGTGATGCTAGCACCGAACAGCATCCTGGCAGTGCAGTCAGTGCTTCATAAGACGACATAATCATAGAATCATAGGATGGCCTGGGTTGAAAAGGACCACAGTGATCATCCAGTTCCAACTTCTCTGCCATGTGCAGGGTTGCCAACCAGCAGACCAGGCTGCCCAGAGCCACATCCAGCCTGGCCTTGAATGCCTGCAGGGATGGGGCATCCACAGCCTCCTTGGGCAACCTGTTCAGTGTGTCACCACCCTCTGGGTGAAAAACTTCCTCCTAATATCCAACCTGAACCTCCCCTGTCTCATTTAAAAACCATTCCTCCTTGTTCTTTCATCATCCACCCTCATAAACAGCCATTCCCCCTCCTGTTTATATGCTCCCTTCAAGTATTGGAAGGCCACAATGAGGTCTCTCCTATGCGTTCATCTGTTTTATACATGGAGTTAAGCCTTGGCAATGGCACTGGTGGTGGCTGTCCCAGTCTTGCTGGCTCTGCCTCTGTCCCTTGCCATGGACTCAGGCAGCCCCTCAGTGATGCTGCGTATAAACAGTGAACATCAGTGTCTCATAGATAGACAGAAGTATATGTTCCATGCTTCTCAAGAAGGTCCTGGTGCAACATCTGAATCCATCAGCCTTTCCACCTGCCTTTGTTCTTCAGTCCAAAGAGCTGTAAGGCAAAAATAGCTCTTAAAAGCTGAGATTTTTTTTCCCCTTTGAGTCCTCACTGCACTGAGGGCTGTGCTATGTGTGAGGGCATAGCACCCAAGTGAGTCTGTCTCCGGCTCTGGGGATGTCCAGGTTTTTATCAGGCATTAAACCTCCAAGCAAAATCCTATTTTGAAGTGGTGTTCTGCACAGAGTCCTGGAGGTGTTTCCAGGAAGATCAGATTTCTCTTGATGATAAACTTAACTTCGGTTTGCTTTGCAGACACTGAATTTACTTTGAGTTTTTCTCAGTGTTTTCTTTCTCTTTTCGTTTTTCCATAAATTGCCATTTACTCTCCCATACTCAAAATCTCACAGACCCCAAATGCTATCTGAACCTCTGTTTTGTGTATCGTATTTGAGAAATGTAAATGGCAGGTGTTCCAAAGAGAATATAAATGTTTGATGCCAGTGGTATCAAGTTTTCACCAGGTCCGTTCCTGCAGTTCCAAAACTGAAATCAACACTTAAGTCTCATTACTCAAACGAAATAATCACTCTAATTTTTGCCATACATAATACATAAAAATGTGGCATAAATTTACATATCAAGAAGAATCTTGATTGCAAAAAAAGATACCCATCCCCTTGTTATCTTGAGATTGTTGCTGCTACAAAACCATGGGAGGTGCGTATGCAGAAGTTATGGTTGCCGAGCAACTATAATGGCACAATTTAATGCCGAAGAATTGCAGATTTAAGAAAAAAATAATAGAAGAGAGCACTGGCAACATCAACAATCATGATGTTATTGCTCTTCCCCAGTAAGAGAATTATATCCTGTAATGAAAATTATTCAATATAAGGTCTGTGATATTGTATTAATTTTCTAAAATGTATTTGACTTGAATTTACTCTCAGTTTCTCAGTACTCCCCGGGATCATTATAATATCATCACTGGAAGCCAACTATTTGAGCATTATAAAAAGATTTTGCAAAGAGGATGGAAAGCATTAAGGATTGCATGTTATCTCCCATTTATATTGTTTCCAGATTTGAAAAGAAGAAAATCCAGTCTATGTTATAGGAGGTGACTCTCCGGTAGAGGAAGATAAAGCCTTGCTTTCTTGTTGGGCATCGTGGGGGGACTTGGCTTTGGCAGATATCCCCAACACAAAGGACACCGTATTTTTGGGTAGAGGACTTGTGCTCTCAGTCTTCTGGTGCTCGTGTGCCTAGAGGAAGGAGAAGCCTGAGCCAGCAATGGGGCTGCGCTTTGCAATTGAGTTGTGCCTTCTTGGGATGGCCTGGCCTGGGACCACTCATGAGGGGGTTTTTCTTGGTTTTTATTTTATTTTCTTTTTTTGAAGATTAAACATTTAAAAATTGAATGAGTTGAAATCAAATTATGTATTTACTCTGTACAGCAGTGGAAAAGCAAGCTTAAAAAATTAAGGCTCCAGCCTCTGAGAGCCCTTCCATGGGAATTATTTGAGGAGGTTTGATTGAATCTATAAACCTTGAGCAAAATCCACATTTTCCTGGGAGGCAGCACGTGGTCTGTGGTTGGTGGATTGAGATGATCCCTTGGGGAGGGTGCTTCAGGGACCCACAGCCAGGTGCACTCCGAGTGCCACAGGGGTACCTCAAGGTATATGGGCATGCTGACTTGCCCAAACAGCCACTGGAGGAAGATTGAGTGGGGGAGCCTTCCCCAAAGGTGAAGTGTGACAGCTGTGAGCTGGTGATGGCAGGATGCTCACCCAGAGATATACCTGTAACAGAGAGCTTTCCCTTCAGGGTACAGAGCAGCTCCAGCATGGTGCTACCCCCCTCCGGAGCCCTCCTGAAAAGACTTTTCAGAGCCAAAATTTAAACTAGATGGAGAAGAACAGGAGGCAGGATCTGGACTCAATGATCCTTATGGGCCTCTTCCTCAGGATATTCTGCGATTCTGTCTTCAAATTGCAGAATATATTTTTTTCTCAGCTAAAACACTGCATATCACAAGTTATTTAAACAATAAACTTCATGGTTACCTGAATAAACCAAACCTGTACAGGATATTGCAAAGCTTACACTTTCTTTTGCTCCTGACTATGTGAATATAGATATGCACTGAATATATTTATGAACAGTCATCAATGTTTCAAATAGTTATTAATGTGGGTGGTAATTACTATTGGCTAAATGTTGGGGTGATGAAACTCTTTTGACATAAAACTCCACCTTGCTTATGCCAGCACCTTCCAGTATTGTGTTCACATGCAATTCGCTTAGTTTATCAGTAACAATGTAATGCTTTCATACTATCAACTTATGAAACATAATTGTATACTCTCCCCTGCACAACAGGAGAGGAGAATTCACCCTACAGAGTAAGGCTGGTGCCCTTTTTTTGTAGCAATCTGGGACCTGTTGTTTAGCACGTTTCACCTGTTGTCACGAAGCTGGACAGATGCCTTCATGTTTTCTTAATTCATAGAATATTATTGTATCTAAGGGAATCTGAGTTGATTTTGCACGCATCTCAAACCATGGCAACCTCAAAGTTTGGCCAGTTCTTGTTTCAGCTTGAATGCTAGCTCATGTTCCTGCAGTTTGCCAAATCTGTCTCTGACATGAAAATATAAGCTTTAAAACATATGGAACTAGAGCACAGAGTTTCTACCTTGTATTTATGAATTGGATATTATACCTCAGACAGAGAAATGAACTGGAGATCCTCTCCAGAACTATTTGTATAAGTCTATGATATCCACCCTTGACAGAGGAAGAATATTTCTGCGCCAACAGTGCAGACTTGCTTATGACCACAAGAATCTTTTTCCCTCCCCTGTTTTGTTATGTTACTGCCCAGGGCTTCTTCCAGAGGAGCTCTGTGAAGAGGGCTGGTGGTCTCAGCCCCTGGCTATGGATCAGAAGCAGTTGTGAGGAGCAATGCCCAGGGCTAGACTTCTGGAGGAGCCAAGGAACCTTTGGGCCCTGCACTGTGTGTTCATTTTGTCTAGGGTGCTGGCCAGGCTTTCTTTCAATGGAAGTATCGGTTCTTGGATGTGTTGTGTGATCTTCCAAAAAAAAAAAAAAAAAAAAATCGAGACAAAAACCCATAAAGAAGTAATAATCAGTAAAATGGGCAATTAGAGATGATGGTAGCAGCGTTAACAGCATGCCAAGAGAAAAAAGACTTGAGCTGACTTCATATTTCCTAACTGTGGATGTGAATGCAAAATGTTTGGGTCATACTGATCCAAGTCCCCAGCTCTTGGATGGCTCTTCTCAGGGCTACAAATATTTTTTACGGGGTGTCTTTAAATCCTGTTTTGGTCTTTGACTGTTAGATATTCACTTCTGGGAGTGGAAGGCTGCTATTTTTTTTATTATTATTATTGCTTAACAATTTGGCTTCTCTGTTAGGGCCAATATAAGGGTTAATTAGGTAATTTTTATTTGGGTTGCAAATCCCCGGTGCCTAATCCTAATTATTCAGAATTAACACCTACTATAAAAAGTCTATTCCATAACTTTTTCTTTCCTGGCTAGATCGCAAACACAGTTTTGCAAGAAAAATATGTTTCTAATAATATACCATCATTTTCATATTTTAGTATAATAATTAAGTTAGTCCTAATTCACTCCGAAAATCTAATTTTCATAAATGAAGCATCATCTAAATATTTAATTGCAGAGAGCTGATATTTCAGAGCAGGTGTTTGAGGAGCCAGTAGGTGTCCCTGACACGTTGCCAGCTGTGCTGCGTTGCATCTGCAGGGTGGGGAGGTTTTGGCCATGGAATTGCTCCAAGCTGTGAAGGTACGTGGGGTGTGCAGGAGCAGGAGAAGCCATGCGCAGCATTGCTTGTGATTTCACGGTCCTTTCTCAGCCAGTGCTGCCCTTCAGGTCATAGTTTGTGAAGACTGAGGCCCCTGTTTAGAGTGATGAGATCGATACGCAAAAAAATTAACTAAAAATCAGGTTCTTGAGGAGCATAACATAATTGCTTACACACACCGAGTGGTTTGTTTCTACAGCAGCTTTTAGTTAATGTGATGCAGTCATTTTTTTCTTCTAGGCTTCTGGAAGTGCCTACACTTGTATTCACTTCACTTTAACTTCTTGAACACACTCGATGAGACCCGAGACAGAGTGAGGCCCTCCAGCAATGATGATCAGCCTTCCATTCCACCTGGGCAGTGAGGACTGCACCAGGGTTGGGCAGAGCCCCATTGGGTCCCTCCTGTTGAGTAATCCACATAGATTCTGCACAGCCCCAGTTTAAAGCAGGGCAATCTGTGTAAAAGCAATTAGAATAAAGCATGTGAAATAATGCTTGGAAAGGTCACTTTCTATCTCAGGCAAAGGGTTCCTGACTTCAGGAGACATTGTGGACTATCTGGTAAGTCTGGTTCCTCTGGATAGTGCATCGCATGGAAAGCAGCTGCTTGTCAATAGATGTGTTGAATAAAAATTGGGGGAAATTCATGGTCAGAGCTCCCTGCTGACTGAAGCAGAGATACAGGACCCAAGGCTTTGCTTCTACATAAGCACATTGTATGGAAAAAAGCGCAAGGGATACCTGTTGGTGCTCCCATTGTGCAATACACATCCCTCAAGATGGCCCTAGGGACAGAGCAGCATTGTCTGTAGTGCTTAGCTACCCTGAGATGTCTGGCAGTGTATGATGTTGAACTTCAAACCCTGAACTTGAGGGAATTTTTCTGAGTTTGGGAGCAGCAAGAGGTTAATAAAAATTCTTTGAGGTTGGATATAATCCTAATATGCTATAAGATGTACTGGAGGTTTGGCTACCTTTTTTCACCCCTAAATTGTAATGGAAAAGAATTTTAAAAGTTGTTTGCCAGTAAGATATGAAATTATGCTTTAGTTAAGCCTACTTTTATAAATATCGATTTTTACATTTCATGGTGAATAGGACTCTGCTTCTCTCCTGTATTTAGTGTGGAGTGGGTGAGGTTAGTGTTGTTTCTTTCTTTTTTCCCCACTGCAACATGCACTAATAAACACTTAAAAAAAAAAGGGTTTTTTTTTTTGTTTTTGTTTTTTCTTATTGTGAAATGAGTTTCAATAATGAACAGATTAAATATTTGTACATTCTGCAGGAAGGATTTGGGTTAGTTTCTAACACCCACAGCTGACTTTTCCCTCACTTGTCCTTCAATGTCTTGTCCCTGCCGTGCTGCCTGGGTGCAGGCTGGATTAGAACTGTGCCCTGAGGGCTGCTTCAGGAGGGCATGGGGCACCTCTTGGTGCCAAAAATTCAGAAGAGAGCATGCATCTTCTCCATTTATCCCCAGTATCTGTGTTCTCTGGCTTCAGCAAGCACAGGAGAGCCCTCGTATCCCCCTGTGGTATCTTGGCAGGAGTTGCTTGGCTGATCGGCCCTTTGCATGGAGCAGAGGAGACTCCTGGGGCTTACTTCTATTTTGGGTAAGCTCCAGCAGTTGCATGGTTTGCACCAGACTCCTGAAATTTGGCAAGGAGAAAGGCTTTGGCCTGGAGAAATGCCTTTTCTGGATCCCATGAAAGGCCCTTCAGGTTTAACAGAGCTACAAGCTCTCTTTAAAAAGCTTTGTTTTCCCCAGCTCACTTCCAATTATCAGGTGATTTTAGGTAGAATGCTGAAGAGGGTGACCTCCACTGCCTGGGGAAGGAGGTTGGTAAGTGGTGGGGATGAGTTGCCCCAGACAGGGCAACATCACCAAAACCCATCTGTTAGCCCTGCCCCAAAAACCTTGAAGCCCCAGGTGCTGCCTCAGGGGGGATTTCCACCTCCTGCAAAGAAAAGAAGGTAAGTGTGAGAGCAGGCAGAGAAACGCCCAAAGCAAGACCTGGCTCTAGAAATTAATTTTTTAGATAGCTGTGCAGAATGTGGCTTGTTTTATATATTTCCTTAGAAACTAAATAAAACAGGAAATGACATAAAAATTATGTTTAAAGGAAGTTATTTAGTTTGTATAGGCAAGGTCTGTATGGTAAGGAATGCCAGATTTACAGTTACACATGTCTGCAACCTTATTTCTGCTCCCATGAGCACATGCATTACGATACAATCTTTAACTACATAATCACGTAATATTTTCCCATTGCCTCTCTTTTAATATTAGGAGTTGGATACATAAGTGGGAAGAATCAGGATTGCATGGGCAATTGTAAAAATGGCATTTCTTAACTTTCAAGTACTTGGCTTTGCAACTTAAATAACTTTCTTCAGATGTAATTTTTTTTCATATGTAATTATATATATCCAGTGTTGAACACCAGAAAGCAGTGGGGATTACTGGCAAGCTTTTGAAAACTCCTTAATTTCCTTCTAGCAACGAACAGGAGACATCACTTCTTTTTTATTCTGTAGATTTCCCAGTGAATTCCTCCATACTTTTTTAATAGATACAGCTCTGAATAGATGATTGAAAAAACTGGGTCAGGAAATATTGTAAATAATTATTCTTGCATATTTTTAGTCATTAAATACATAGGCACAGTAACACATTGTTGGAGCAGTGTGTAAGTTTAATGCTGAAGAAATCAGTCTTTAATGAACATATGCTGACTTGGCCTCGCAATCTTGCTTCATCTCCCCTATTAACTTCCTATGCACCCAGGAAACCTTTGGCTTGCTGCCTAAATAACAGAAGAATAATTAGACTAGTAATTGAAGGATGCCAAGTCAAACTTCTAAGGAATTTATCTTAAACAACCACTCTGCAGCACGGTTCCTGTGCTGCCTTGCATGGTTCTTCTTCAAGGATCATTTTGCAAACATCCAGTACATGTTTGCAAGAAAAATTAGTCACGCAGACACTGAAATGCACTCAATTACTATGAATTGTAAAATAGAAATAAGCATCTTTCTTTCAAATGCCTTCGAGAGTGAGCTCATTCTGGTTCAAGGTAACTCACCTCCTTTTGTGCTCATCCAATACCTGTGGGGCAGCCTGAATGGACTTCTTTGGGTGAGACGAGGTGTAAAATTTAGGATGTTCAGAGATTTTTAGAGTGTCTGAAATCAACAGTGCTGTAAGGCTAGAGTAATTAACCTAGATCTTGCTTTGTTTGGATAGTTAAGTTACAGATAATTAAAACCTACATTTTACCAATTTAAATTAGTGTCAGTGCTACATATTCAGCTAGAGGAAGATGTTGAACCAATAACTCAAATCTTCTACTCAAAAAGAAATCATAATTTAGTAGCAGCAGCCACTATCCAGCTATGACCAATCAAGGCAATTTTTGCTGGAGAACAATACAATGTCTCACCATTGCACTGCTTCCTCCTCGGTGTGGATGTCAACGTCCGTTCAGGGGTCCACATATGGTGACAGAAGAACACTTGTTGGCACCATCAGTTCCCAGCTCTGGACCTCTTCCAGCTCAGCGTAGCTCCAGACATGTATTGCCAGGTGAGGTTTTAGGGGAGGAGTTTCCCCACTCTTCCTTTCTTTCCCTAGAGCCAAGAATCGCTGTTCCTGAGAACTTGTGTATGTACGCCCTTCACAGGCAACCATCAGACTTAATCAAGTATTATTTCTAAATTGTTCAATATTGTGCAGTGCCAGATCAGGCTTACAGTGTTTTGCTTTCTTTTCCTGAATATTTGTTCATAACTTGGAAGTTCAGGAGTTTATTTTACTGACCAAAACCCAAGTCCTGTTGTACAATAGGTACTGATTCCTTATCTTGACAATCAGCCCTGGGCCAAAAGCATAATGGGAAGCCAGGTTTGTGCACCAGGTCCTCCAGGTAGGCAGGTGTTAAACTGGGGAGCCTTCACATTTAAGGGACCAGAGGTAGCATCATCTACTCACAAAGAGAGGAGATCTGTGTGAATTTTTCTCATAATGTCACTTCATCTTTTAATAATGTTGAGATGTGGAACCATATTCCAAGTGTTTAGTGTCATGGGAAATGAAGCAGAATATATTTTGTTGGTAATTTCTACAGCAGTGGAATAAGGGTGGTGATGATAGCACTCCATCCAATTACCAGCATCAGGTAC
>NC_052537.1:34445084-34540084 GCF_016699485.2 Gallus gallus | reverse complement strand
TAAATATTGTTGAGGGTAATTGACAGGCACGTGAGTCAACGAAATGGGACTGAACTGCCAGAAATACGGAGGGGACCCACTTCTATTCACTGCCTGCACCTTCCCGGCTCCTGAAAATATATGACTGTAGAGGAGTTGCACATTTTTCTTCCTTAAATACTCCTGAAAGCATAGGGACAAACAGAGGAGTTTGGAGAGAATATTTGGGAAGAACAGAGAATCATTTTTGACAAGTAGAAATGGCTACCATGTGACATCATTAACCTAACGAGGTGACTCAGTTGAATCCCTCACCGCATCCAAACAAAACCGCAAAGTCTTCAATGCTTTGAATGATGCAGCATTCCTCTACCTACAGGATATTTTTAAATATGGGACTGTCTCTTGAAGCCAAGGACCCAGCAGAGCTTTGTTTCTCTGGCTGAACTGTTATTACTGGTTTTTACGTTGAATTTGGTACTGCTGACATTCCTATCAACCACCGGGACTCTGCAGGAAGCACAGGCCTCGGGTAGTGAGGCTGTCTGATTTAGTATCAATTTTTAACACATACAAACTGCTGTTCAAAAAAGAAAAGCAAAAGTTATTTAAATATAAAGCACATGACAACATAAATCTTTCAGATACGTGACTTTCTGAGAAAGAAAAACAACAAAGCCCGAGCAGACGTTTTGAAACCTGGACAACAATGACCTGCATCAGCTTTAACACTGCAATTATTTTTGTCCTGTGTTCATATTTTCTTTCTCATGTTTTGAATCATTGGGTCATGAGCAATTGCAAAAATCTTTGTGGACTGACATGGACACCTGCTGGCCCAATTGCTCCCTTCTGGCTCTCCTGTTGCTGCTTGGGATGCCTACCCCCCACAGGTACACAATGCAGCTGCCTGGGGAATCTCCCTGCTTGGGAACATTTGCAATTTCCCACTGTGGTGGTTTAAAGTGAGATGAGATGGTGTCTGGGTGGCAGCTACAGACTGTGGCATCTCTGGGGCAGTGGGCAACACAAATACTCGTATGAGTCTGGGGAAAGAAGGTTCTCTCTGGGCTTCCTTGAATGTAAGCGTGAGTGGAGAGAGATAGAATAGCATAAACCAAGTGAGGGAAAAAATTCCCTATGAATGCATTGTCTGTACTGTTACTTTGGGGTTTGGAGGGCATTTCTGTGAGCAGAACGAAAAAACACTGCACAGCTGTGATTGCAAGGCAGTCTATTATCTGCATTATCTCTCCTTAAGATGGGCAGGAATTCTTCATTTCATGCATCATTTAAAACTTGCTACAGTGATCCCACAAAGTCAGTAGCTATGCTAACTACAAAACTTTAATAGTGTTGCTATCAAGGCACAAGGCACCAAACTCATTTCCCTGAAAGCTGCAGCATTGGCTTATACCACGAGACACTTGAAATATTGCATCAGTACAACAACACTCGGGCGAACCCAACCACAGCTACTGGTGCAACCTCAGAATTTCACATTATTCCATGCTTTTGTGTGATTTATATCTCGATGAAGTCTTATCTCCCCAGCCTACTGCCATAGGCTAATAGTCTGTAACAAAGCTCAGTCTCAAAAATGTCAAACATAATGAAAAAGGGAAAATCACAGCAGAGGAAGGTGGTGGTAGACTTTCCTAAGGGTACTTGTCTCGAGGGGTATACAGGCTTCTTTGGTTCATGAACTGAACCAAGGCAAGTGGGATGCTGCTACACTGTGCTTCTGCTCCCTAACTGGATCCAGAGCTCTTCTAGCATAGGAGCACCCACTGAATGCAAGGAGAGAGACTGTCCTCTGCCATCCAGAGGGAAACACAGCTTCTTTTTCTGTAGTGTATTACCAACACCATGCAGTGCTGCAGTGGTGATCGTGCTCTTGTGTGAAGCTCACACTGCTCAAGTGTGAGGTTCTCCAGAAAGCACTCCTCTCAAACATATATATATTTCTATTTCATATAAACATTGCAATATTTTCTTGTTAAATTGCTCTTGAACTAACTAGTAAGCTAACTTCTATACCTTGACAAAAGGTTGCCCAAACAGTTTCAGGTTTCTGCTTGGCAGCTGTGTGCTACCTCACGTCTAATACACACACCAAGGACAAGCACTAAGGGGGGAAAGGGAGCTGTGGCTCCCAGCTCTGCAAACCCAACCTTCCGTTCCCTTGGCCACCTTGCACAAATGCTCCACATTTGGCATCACCAATCAAGAAAATCCCACGTGTGACAGTACAGGGACTTCCAAGAGAATCTGATGACTTAGATGAGCAGAATTATTATTATAAAGCTTGTGTCCAATGCACTAGAACAGCTGTGTCCCAGTGCTGCTTCAACATACAGGCAACCTACAGAAAGCCTTTGTTTCTTGCATTGCCCGTCTATAAATTCTGAATAACTTATGGCAAGAGATGCATGTCTTTCTTTTGTGAATATTAATTTATCAATGCCTGAATACTGCTTTCAGGTCTGAAGGAAAATACTGTGTGATTGTAATAAATAGATATTGACTTGAAAGAGTCTCTGTAGATGCGTGCTTTTTGATACCATTATAAAACCGTAATTATCACTATCCCGTAGGCTTAAATATAATATAATACAATGCACAAAGTCATCAGTATTCTGCTGGTATGTGCCTTTGTGTATTTGAGAGGAGGACTTAAGGTACAGGTTCTCCAACAATAACAAGGGTGAATGTCTGTATTTTCTGCTGAGAAACATGGATTCTCTGGGTGATCTGGGGATCATTTTAGACATGCTGGCCTCATTGAGAGACCATATTGAAATGCAGGTCTTTGAGGCACCTATCAGAGAGACAGCATTGGCATCTTTCCAGGTTCAACGTACACTTATCGTGACATTAAAGGGATACTTCCAGTGTGCAGACTTGAACAGAACAAAACGGCAACTGCACCACTTGTTGGGTACATCTGTGATGCCCCAGCTGGAAAGTGCCCTCATCTGGGATAGGGTAGCCCATGAAGTGGGCAATCCCACCCACAGATATCAGCCTAGGCACCTCAGTGCAGCAACAGACATCGCTAAAATACCTGTAGGTCAAGGACTTCATTTTCAACAAGCATTTTTTCTTTTAAAAATTTGTCTTTTTACATTCTTATCAAGTAAATGAGGCCAAACAGACTTCCCCCCCACTCCCCCCACACTCTCATTTTAATAAAATTGGCTTCCAGGCCGCAGCGGTGCATGCCAAATCTCAACCTGGAAATGCTGGCAGCCGCACCGCGAGACTGACGCCAGCAGTGGTGCTGCAATTATCAGTTGATCTCCTGTTTAAATACAACCCAGCATGTGAGCTGAATGCAGACAGGTTGGAAAAAAAACTGTGAAAAAAAAATAGTAATTCCTTAACAATTCTAAAATGAGCTCAAGTCATAACACACAAATTGTTTGCTCAGCTAAAATGTGCTAAATCAAAACAAATTAAATGTAACAGAGAATATGAGAGCAGAAGGCTGAAAGTCATTTCAACAGGAGTAAAAAGGATTGGCGTTTCCCTTTAGTCATCTGTGTGTCTTTGGTTACCCAGATCGAGGGTAAACGGACCCGCTATTTTGTAAGGAAGAAATTGCCATTCGTTTGTGTGAGTTATAAAATACGGTGCTGATAGAGCAGAGGGCCCCTTTGGGGGGCTGCTCCTTGGCCACGTTCTCCAGCTCTGGAAATTCAGAAGCTTTAACTGTTGCTGTGTGCTGAGGAAATCTCAGCCATCCTGCTGGATCCCTCCTGCAGCTCCAGCAGCCCAGGACCCTGGCTGTGCTTTGCCACTATGGGAATAATCCCTAACTGCCCCATTTTTGGGGCTATTTCAGACCAGTGGCCAGTGGGGACCTGCAAACCTGATGCAAGGCTCTCGCCTCCTCTCAGTTCTAAATAAAGCTAGCTATAATGACTATCTGTGCCTGCAATTTATTTTACACAGCAGTAATGCTTCAGGTTTTCCTCCTTACCAGAACAATGGAAAATGCATAATAAATAGAGAAGCTCAAAACACTCCTCATACATCTCCTCAATGGACAGGTGTCCAGTGCTAATATTTTTGTGCCAAAGACAGCCGGGGCAGCCCTGGGCTGCAGTGTATTTGAGCAGGGGATAGGGGAACCTGGATGCAAGCCACTAGAGGTATCAGAGAAATGCAATTTCACCAGGCATGGGAGCAGGAGAGAGGAGGCTAGTTTTACGCTACATAATACGCTTGCTTTCCTGCCACTTTCAGGCCAGATTCTGTCTAAAAAGACCCGTTAGATAGTTCCCCAATCTGTGATAATAACACTTAGCTCTAATATTACAGTATTAGCATCTGTTCTTTCTTAGATTTCCCCCCTTAAATTTCTTTTTTTCAACTTGAAAACAAACCCAAACACTGCTAAACTATAACAAAATACCCAGCAGAGGATATGAGTGGTTACAGGTTTCCAGCTCTACTGGAAACATGCTGCTCTCCAAACTGCGCAAAGAGAATCCAACACTTCAAGCTCAGCTCCATGCCAAGACATGTGTCCAAAAAAACCCAGATGCCTTCAGTGTTTTATTACACGCAGTGCTGAGCTGTTCAATGGCTCTGACTGCAGTAGCCAGGAATATTGGGAAACTGCAGACACAAACACATACACACAGAGAAATATGCAGGCCTGGGACTTCAGCACTGGTGAACATCGGTCTTGCTGCTCAGGGGAAGGACTGCTTCCAAAATTGGATAGAATGGGAGAGAAATACTGTGTTGCTTCACAGGCGGAGTCAGATTTGGTGCAACCTGATATAGCAGATAATTTGCAACTGATTTAGGTATGTTTAGCGGTATCTATAGAAGTAGTGTTATTATTTTCAAAGCCAGAAAAGGGTATAAAATAATGTCTGAGGTGGCCCATAAACAACAGACTGTTAAACAGACAATGGAAAACAGAGATCAGGTTAACAGGCTTTCCTACGTGTGCCTGCCTGTTTCCGACAACAGTATAACAAATGAGAATGTCTTCCATTTAGAATCAGAAAAGTAGGGAAGTTGGCGGTGGTGAGCCCAAATGTGCGCATGAGCTTTTACTGCTGCCAATACTTTTTTCTTTAGAGTTACTTCATTTCTTATTTGATTCAGATTCACAGTCACAGAAACGTGACTTGACGAACACAAATGTTCATGGACTTTTCCAAGTGCATGGGAGCTTGCATCCAGTTATTAACAAGGATTCCAAGTTCTCTTGGATTCTTTACAAACTGAATTTGTAAGAAGTTGAAATACCTGGTCCAAAGAGTTTTTTCTCCAAAACCCAAAGCAAAATGCAATAGGTGACATCCTTTGAGAACTGGCTGTTAGCTCTAGCTGAGAATCAACTGGGAAAGTGAGTTTTGGCCATCTGGACACCCCTCAGTCATTGATTAGGAAGAAGTTGTCACCTATTATTTTTCAAAGAACACAGCTGCCACCTACAGCACTCAATAGCATCCAGATTTATGAGCCTTCAATCCCACTGCACTACCACATCCCCCTCTGGGGTTTGTAGGGAAGGTAGGAGAGGAGTGCTCAGCAGGGATGGTGGCACTCTACAAGCGTGGACAAGCCTCCACTTCGGGGCATTTAGAGTTCTGTTCTATCCAGGCAGATATTTTCTTGTGTCTCTTGGCCCTGTGACCACACCATAAACTGAAGTAAGCACTGTTTCTTTTCTTGTACTGCCCATGCATGTGTGAATTTGAGATACGGTAGTTCAAGAATTACTCCATTTATTTAAAATATGTATATATCAAACTATCAAGGGATGCATCTTCTAAGCCACATTACATTTCTCACAGACACCAACACGAAGAATGAACTTTTGTTAGACAGATGTTGAGCTTATGCGAAAGATTAATAGGTAAATTATATTTTAAGTGTAGGGACTCTAATGGGTGCACCCTTGTGTCTGGAGGTAAAATCTGAAGGGAAAAGACACAGGCTGTTATGAAAAGAAATAGGATAATTGCCCTGCATCTCCCCAGCTCCAGATGCATCTCCAGATAAGTCTAGTAGGGTGGATTTGCAGTGACAGCACTGCCTTGTATAGGAAGGGGGAAGGTGATGAGCTCCTGGGCAGCAGGAGCAGGGTATAGGACCTGGGGGAGCCTCACGAAGCAGTAGAGCCTTGGAGACTCATCATGGCTGATGTGCTGCAGTGGGTGGAAGTGCACAGTGTTTTTCACTGGCAAATATGAACAGGAGGGGGAACAGCTGTTTATAAGGGTGGATAGTGATAGGACAAGGAGGAATGGTTTTAAAATGAGATATTAGGAGGAAGTTTTTCACCCAGAGGGTGGTGACGCACTGAACAGGTTGCCCAAGGAGGCTGTGGATGCCCCATCCCTGGAGGCATTCAAGGCCAGGCTGGATGTGGCTCTGGGCAGCCTGGTCTGGTGGTTGGTGACCCTGCACATAGCAGGGGGTTGAAACCAGATGATCATTGTGGTTCCTTTCAACCCTGGCCATTCTATGATACTATGATTTCCATCCCCCTCCATCCTTTACTGGTCCTTCTCCTTTTGTTGCAATCACAGCACAATGTTTGCCCCCTCATTCAGGAGGATGGACAAGAGATTTCCTCATTTAACTGCTGCTGCACTGGCACTGGATGCTTGGACTGACAAGGGCTGAGCCTTGGAGAGAGAGCAAATTCATTTGCAGTGCCCGGCCTCATACCGCCGGTGATGTAAGGTTAATGACCTGCAGAGATCTGCACAAACAATGAGAGAAGATTTGCCAAAAATATTGGCACATTTTTGTTGGCCCCACAGCCACATATTAAGGATGTAGGTAGGGGCCAATTTGTGGTTATGAGCCCCTGTCCACACTGGGAATGCCAGGGCTGAAGAGCAATAGTGGCGAGGTGCATTCCCACAGGAGCTACTGAGGGGATTACTGGCTCAGGGGACGACAGCCCCTACCAAAAGGATGAAGGGCTGCAGCTCTGTTCCCTTTGCTGTTTACTCTGACATTGATCCCTGGAGGCATTCAAGGCCAGGCTGGATGTGGCTGTGGGCAGCCTGGTCTGGTGGTTGGCGACGCTGTACATAGCATGGAGGTTGAAACTGGATGGTCATTATGGTCCTTTTCAACCCAGGCCATTCTCTGGTACTATGATTCTTTGATTCTATGTTCTGTTTGTGCAGGGAGAATAAAAATGGAAGAGCATTTGCTTTCCCCCTGCTTCTATCTTTTTCCTTTCTTAGGCAAACACCCACACTACTGCTCTGACCGATGATACCTGTGGGCACCTGGGTGGATTTGCAGAACTAAAAGGCAAGACGATGAATTTTCTTGAGGTCATCTATTGAGAGCTGCAAGCTGATGCTGAGCTTCTGGGCCTGGTGCTCTTCCCACAGGCACTGCTGGGAGAGGTGATGTGGAGCCAGAAGCTCTGAGTGGTTGGGTGGGGTTCTGTGCTCTGACCCAACAATTTGGTTCGACTCCACACTGCACTACATCACTGCTGCACCTCCACTTTGCTTCCAGGCATAGAAGAGCAAAGGAAAAAGGGAAATGCTACTAGGAGAAGTAGCTATGAAGCATGGCAGGAGCTGCCATACTGGTGGTCAGCCATTTGTAGAGACACCAGACTGTGGGAAGTCTTCCCCTGCAAGTGGGACCAGCAAGGCTGATGTTCAATCATTTCTGAGGTGAAACATTCAACTATCTTTTAGGTAGATTTTTTATTATTATTATTGCTATTATTATAATGATTACTCTCTGTGTTTCTTTTTACTAGACAGCACATATGCACATAGATAAAGTTAAGTGGACAAAATGAAGTTAATTAAAACAGCCAGGAAATAATACACTTTTCTTCTGAACTGTGCTTTCCGAAATTTGATGTATTTTACCAGATGGGAGCCTCATTATGTGACAGCTTGGTCCTGTGAGTGAATGAATGGCTCTTCACTTATACATGCAAAATATCCTTACATGTTTCAGTAGCATTTACTGAGGACTGTGGGAATGGCAGACACCATGAATTACACCGAGGTATGAGAGTCAGCTCACGGCCAGGCCTTTTCCAGGTATATAGCAGCACCTTTCCAACTAACAGGAACAACAAATAAGGCTTCAGAAGTTGTTCACTATTCTGCAGGAGGTTTTAGCTGAGCTCAGAAGCAATGCTCTGCGGGGTCGGCTGCAGGCTGGTGCCTGCAGGCAAGTGCTGGATCAGCCCCCTGACGTGCTGGAGAGGAGGTCTGTGCTGCTACGTCTGTGTGTTTGTCTGCAATTTCTTTCCTATTTGCACATGTAAACATACACACTTCTCCAGTCTTTCTAGATTTGAGTAACAGTGGGTTTTTTTATTTTTTTTTTCCCCCTGAGTAATACTGGAGAGTGCACTCCCCACATTTCAACACTTCTGCATTCATTTCAGTGATCACTTTAGCGTGACCTACTCCCTTTACCTATTTCCTCCTGTGAGCCTGGCCAAGATGAATTTGAGACACTTCTGGGAGACTCTGGTATTTAGAGAATTGGTGCTGAGCACTTTTGGAAGGTTTCCTTTGCAATGTAAGTAAGCTATTAACAAAACGCTCAAAGCACTGCAGAAGGTGTCCAAGTATTAAAACACACAACGTCCTCTGCAAATTTGATGCAGCAGCGGAGATCACTGGAAGTCATAATAACATCAGGTGTATTAGTCAAGAATGACAAAGAAGGCCGTTAAACGTGGGTCTGGATAACTACACTGTGTATGCGTGTGCTTGCATGTGAATTTATATACTCCGTTCACGTTGCTTATAGGAGGAAAGCTGTTTGGTTTGATGTTAAATTCTACTTAAAAATCGTCAATATTTATTTAGTTGTTATGTCCTGAAGCCTCTCTCATACTGCTGAAGGGTTTGCAAAGGTCTTCAGTAATTTCACTGGGCTTTACATGCAGCTTAAACCTGAAGACTCCATAGAACTTTTAGCATCTATCTTCTAGCCACCTTTTTCTTGAGCTTGCAAATGGGTGGAAAGCTAAATGAGTTCTTTTAGAACTTTATTAGCCTTTCCCTTAGAATGTGAGACAGATAGATGCATTTTTAGATAATACTTGACCAGTGCTGCTTCTGGAACTGCTGATTTTAGTAAACATTGACGACTTTGTCTCTTTAGTCTCCTGTAAAAGCCCCTTCATAAGTATCAATGGAAAGAGTGCTCCTGCAAACTGCTTGCACTGATTAAAAGAGGAATAGAGAGCTTAGAGCAAACGAGGCTTTACTTGTAAACAAAAGCACACCTGTGTTTAAACTGAGAAAGCCTTTGTGTTTCTTGATCTCTGCATTCCTTTTATTGTGCTCCTCTTTTAACACCGCAAACTTCTTTCTTTTTATTACGATCAGGATTCAAACGCCTTTGCATCTTGTCATCTGGCCTCTGGAGTTGAGGGTGACATAAACGGTATACGGCTGCTAAATGTCACGCAGGCTGAGGTGTCAGCGGAGCACAACTGAGAGCTCTGGAATTCAAATCAGGACCCTTGTTGCTGTGATGTGCTGGGAGAATCATAGAATCATAGGATGGCCTGGGTTGAAAAGGACCACAATCATCATCTAGTTTCAACCTCCCTGCTATGTGCAGGGTCACCAACCACCAGACCAAGCTGCCCAGAGCCACATGCAGCCTGGGTGAACCCCTGCTCCATCCCAAACCTGCGCAGGCTGCCACAGGTTTTCCTCTGCGCAAAGGCTCCTGGTAAGTCAGTCTCTTTGGGACAACAATCTCTAATTTTGAGCAAAAAAGAGGAGGGCACTTGCTTGTGAGCTTCATTGTTCATGAGTAGGTTCTTCCAAGCGTTGTTCAATCTACCATGCGTCTAACCCAATCCAAAGACTTTGGTGCTGTGCCTGGGTTTAAAAGTGGGTAGGAAGCCGTACTACAGAAATGGTACTATTTTAGGATTAAGCAACTTGAGTGTTTCAGCTTACTACGCAGGTTACAGTTAGATGCTCAACTAATGAATCATCATCGCGCATCATTTGCATAACTGAGGGAAGATAATGCACCGCAGAGTAAACGCAGCTTCTAATTTATGGACAGAAGAACAGATTCATTTTTTTACAACATTTTTTTTTTCCATTTATGTTTTTATATGTCAATGTAAAAATGTTTCCATGGAGACCGTAAAGGTTTTTATTAAAAGGTCGATAATATACCTCCTACATAATAATTTAAGCAACTTGAGTGAAACCTTATGATCTTGTTTTTTGACATGTTCCAGTTGGCGTCTTTCCTCCATTGTAACCTGTGCCAGAAAAATGCAGTGAAACTGTAAAACCTGAGAATATGGCATTGTAGGAGTACATATATATAGATATAAAAATATTAATGTTTGGAGGTAAAAAATACATTAGCACGATAAAAGTGAGTTGGCTTGGTGCTGCGGTTACGTAATACTCGGTGTTAACATGTAGCATGTACTGAATGTGCTACACCAGCATATTTTGTGATATATAATCCAGTGTTTATCTATATTCAAATTAGAATCTATATTTTAACCGTATACCCTAGGGAAATATTATTTGAACGATCTCAGTCACAAAAAATAAACATGTAGACGAAAGCTAAAATAACTCTGAAGCATTTTTCCCAAGCCTGATTACACTCTCTCTGCTGCCTTAACGTATCTTTAATTATTACAACTGATCTGAACACAAAGGGGATGGATTCTCAGCGGCAGAGAACTGGCCGAGGTCCACTGCCATTTCCCATGGAAGCATGTTGACTTTCATCAGACGCAGATTTGGTCTGGCTTCCTTTTCTTTCCATTACTTTCTGCCTTTCTACGTTTCATTTTGCTGATCTGTGCCCAAGTGCATGAGCCTGAGTAAAACCCAACCCCTGCTTCAAACCCAACCTCTGCTTCGGCGGGATTGACTAGCTTCACTTTTTCTCTGATGTCTTCTGTTCTTCAGGTCTCGAGAGGGAAAGCAGAAAAAAACAGCAGAGCTTGATTTTGCTCCATGGCATCCTTTGGTTTACAGAAAATATTGCAATGCGAGGCTGGATTGCCAAAGGCTGTTGGCTGCAGCCGAAGGATACACTCAGTTTCTGCTCTTGGTTGATACTACAGTGCCTCCAAGAGAATATTTGCCTTGAGCAGCAGCCGAGGACTTTGTAAGAGAGTAGGAGCCAGTGTGGGCATGTACAAGTGCAGCAACCTGGTGTCAACAGCATCTCCCTAAAGACCATCTAGTGCCATTCTGAGAATAAAAGACCCACTTCATCTTCTTAAAAGCCAACTTTGCTAATACGGGAAACTTTCCAGTATTTGCATAACCTTAATCTTCTGGTGAACATTTGCAGATTCTACACTATTGCTTTCAGCAGCCAAGTAGCTAACACAAGTCCTTTTAACTATGTGCTTTGTGATTAACCACTAGTATCTGGGAATAGTAATTGGTCATGGCCATCCATCCTACGGGGTTGATTAACTGGGAATAAGCAGCACATTTTTTCTTTCTTTTTTACTTTTTTTTTTCTTTTTTCTTTCTCTCTCTCTCTCTTTTTTTCACTCTAAAGCTTTTCTGTGGTAATTCCACCATTCATTAGGATGGAGAAATTGGCTCCAAACCAAGTACTTCTGCCAAAGCCATTATTTCCATCATCACACTCTGCATCAGTCTGCAGTGCAGCCTTGTGGGAAGACAATGTTCTGTCCCCTTGTGGTTCTTAAGTTATGGGTAAGGAGCTTACATATATTAAAAGGAGGGTCTTCACTTAGTCTCTTAATCTTTATGAGCGCTAATAATAGTCAACTCTGTTTCCAAAATTTAGAAACACTTGCTTTCAACATAGATGTGTTGCATACGCTAGAAGATAAGTCTCAGCTCAATGAGATTAGAAGCTCCACGCTTTTTTTGAATGCCTACACATTTTATTTGTTTTTTTAAAGGCTTCTGTCACTTTAACACATACACTTTTCCTCCTATACTTACATTCTGTATCTTTAAGAGGATAATTGCTGAATTGAAATTTGAGAGTGTTATCTTAATAACCAATTACTCAAATAACTTTGAAATTGGCTTAAATTGGCTCGTCATGCTACATTTACCTGAATCTTTTTATGGGAAAGTTAGGAACAAAAAAAAAAAAAAAAAAAGACCAAAAAAAAAAGACAAAAAAAAAAAAAACCCTTGGCAGCCTGATTTGTTTAGCATTGCTGGAGGTTCCTGGTTGCAGCAGGGAGAGTGGCCCAATGTGACCCCAGTGCAGACCCCCTGCCCAGCCGCCTCCGGTAGGCGGAGGAGAGCAGCAGGAGGCTGCGGCAGCCGGACCCTGCTACCTGCTCACCCTGCAGGCAGAGCTCTCCTGAGGGCCTGAACAAACACAACCCACTTCCCTGTACTGAGAGCTATGTGGGAATGGGGAGGGATGGCTGGAGAAACCTTCCTCTGCTTCACAATGCCTTTGCTGCTAGCAAGGCAGTGGTATGCAGTGGAGGAAATGGATTTGCTTTATAGATCAGTTTGAATATATCCTTATAATGTCTAAGAAAGCTAGTGAAATTCAAGATAATCTTCTTTACAGATTTTGTGTGTCCAGTGATGTGGTTGGTGTGGGGCAGCTATAATCTGTAGTGGGAGAGCAGAAGTCGCCTGGCACTATGTACTCTTCATCCCTTTGTCATTTCTTGGTATAAAATAAGTGGTAGACAGATAAATCATCAGAGAGTCCCAATGTCTTAACTTAGTCCTGTTCAGACAATTCCATTTCACAAGTATTACACAGCAGATTTGAAGAGAACTCATTTACAATGAGTGAATAACTTCTCCAGTTGGCATTTGCTTTCAAGAGCGCTGTGTATGTTTTATAGCTCAAAACTCAGCATTCTCCGGTACAGATTCATCATCTAATTCTGGAACACCAGAATATTTTATTCCACACTTGGAAGCAGTGCATGTGAGATCATATTGCTTAATATCCATCAAAGTGGACATGACTGGTCATTAATGGATCATGTTCTCCATGGCCTGGGTGTGACCAGGTAAAGCAGAGTCTGGAATGTGATGGATCTACCGAGAAGGCAAAAATTTATGCTCACTCCTCTTTTATTTTGCTGCCTCACTAAATTTCAAACAAAGTGGGTCCACACAGAGCACATGCAAAAGAACCAAATATCATAAAAGTGAGCCTGATTTAGGAGGAGACAGAGGGAAAAATAAAGTGCTATGCATCGTGCTCATTCATGGCCAAGTGGAGGCATTCCAGAAGCCAGAGGAGGATAGTTTTGCAGATTGAAAGGAGCCCACTGCACCTCCTGAATGCCTGGTACCCTTTGTAATCTGTGCTGCCCACGTACAGTGCTATGAAACAGCAGACTCTGAGGTTTTGGCATTCTCCTTGATTCTATTTATTGATTGATTGATTTTTTTCACGATAGAAGCTCCCAGTGGAGGGTACTTTTCCTCTCACATTAAATGTTTTTCCATTAATTTGAGTACTGTTTTCTCTAATAAATTATTTTGAATATTGGATATTTGAATAATTCTGAGGTGCAGCAGCTCATCCCTGAAGTGTTCGTTTCACCAAGTATCTCAAAACTGAGTGACTTCAAATCACTGTGAAATCTGAGTTATGGTAATAATGCTCTATTTTTCTAAACGCTGTAAATGATAAGGAGAAATATGAGGCAACTCCAACTAGCCATAATCCCCTGTTTGATAATTTCATATGTATTTGTCCTCCAACTAAATAAATGATTTAGGTTTACTCCTACACCAGTCTTCTTTGAAGATTATCCACTTTATCTTTCAGTGACTACGAATACTAAGAGATAACACAAGATCCCTAATGCTTCTTTTTCTAAAATGTAATCTATTTTACCAGCAAACACATCTTTATCAGCTTAGGTAAAATATCCAAAAGAAGAGCCTGATGGCCCAAACTGTGTTTTATTCTATTTTAACTCTCAACCTGTATGGTTATAACAATAGAAATATATCACCTAACCCTTCTGTTTTCCCCCAAGTTTTTTTCTATTCCTTTCCTTAGGATCCTCTGTAATTACCCCCAACTGAATAAACTTTTCACACTTATTCCACTAATTCCAAGGCCAGTTTACAATCTATTTTTCTATTCCAGAAGTACAATAATATTATGAGATCTGCCTTTCTTTTTTCAAAGTTTAATATGAATTTTAATTTTAGACTCAGTCTGAGACAGATCAAGTTTTATTTCTCACAAATGGTGATTCAGCTTCAACTGATTCTCAATCCACTTCAGCTCTCTAGGTCCAAGAAAGTGAATTATTACATTTATGACATTTTTATTTCATACCCAACTTGTAAATTTAGTCCTAGTTTTGATTGTTTCAACTATATTTACTTCAAATACGAATCCTTCCACAAAATGGAAATAAACATCTTGTTAGCACAAGCAATGAACTACAAAGGCCAAGAAGTCTAACAGTAAGGTCAGCTAAATCTGTTCCTACTTTCAACCACAAACCATGTCAGCAGACATTCTACTATTTCGAAGCCTAACTCCAAACTTAGGTAAAGATTAGGCACTGAATTTTCTCTCACATCTAAGCAGAAGACATCCATATCTGTGTCTACCAATCCTTAGCCAACTTCTGTGCATTTACAGAGCTCTACAGGAGAATGAGGCATTCAGCCCATTGGTTGTCCCAGATGCTGACCTCTCCTTGTCCTGGTTCTTTTGTCCCCATGTTCACCTTTTGCAGACAGCAGAGCCTTAGTTGGCCCCCCAGTCACTTTTTCTCCTGCTTTGTATTTGCCTGCGGTGCTTTCTCAGAAGACACTATAAAAGAGGGTGGGTTTTGAATGGGAGATATTTTTGGCTCAGAAAGCACACTTCTCTAACAATTTTCTGAAGAACCAAACGGTTTAAGGATAGAGAAAGAATGCTTTTTTTTTCTGAATACTTTTTTTTTTTTTTTTTTTTTTTTTTTTTTTTTTTTTTTTTGTTAATAGAAAACAGGCTTTGTATGGTACCCGTAATTGAAGAGGAGAAATCTGAGATTTCTGCAGGCATTTAAGGACATATGTATAGGATTTAGGTGAGTATAGCTCCAAGTGCATAAATGATGAATGAAATGCCGACCACACAGTATTACTTATTTCTGTTCATAGAGGAATAACATATTTTGTTCTACTCTGGTTCTTATTTGGCACTGTGATCCTGTACCTACACCCATGTCAGGTCTTAGGGATATGAGACTGCAGTGACATGGGCAGTGGAGGGAGAGACTCCTCTTGTAGGTCCTGGCCTAGACAAGGTGTGCTCTGGTAGATCCCACTCTGAAGCTGGAGACCTCTTGACTTCAGGCAGATAGCGCATACATAACAGCTCATCAGATCTCATTGTATGTAACACGAGGAGCTAAACTCCTGCTGGAAACACTGAATTTAATAATGGCATACAGAACTTTACAACAATTCATGTGTTTTTAGGAATTCATGTGTAGCCAAGAATACACATGACACAAGCTCACATCATGAATGTTTCTAAGGATATTTGTCAGCCACTGGCTATAGACAGGCTTTCCAGCACACAGGGAACTAATGCTAACACAAGCCCATTGGATGCAGGTCAGGCACTGGCTATCTGTCCAAGATTCATGTGCCAGCATATTTTTGCCTAGTCTATGCTTGGCAATGGCTGCAAAGACAACTTTTATACTTTCACTGCTAACCAAGATCTCCTTAGGCTTCTAGATACCTATCATCTCAGATGACCCTGCTGAGCCCTTGAAGTCCTCCTAATTTGTTCACCACTGCAGCAGTCTGTGTGCACATTTGACTTGCTATAAAGGCAAAAGAATTCCCAAGCCTAGATCAAAACTGCAACATATTATGCTTTAACCCATCTTGCACAACAAAAATGTTTGATGGAAACATACACAGATTGCACAATTCCTCACCAGCCCACATTCATGCCCCAGGGATCTCCTGCCAGGATGGGTGCCTCTAGACCCGTTTCACCGTGGGATGGGTGTCTCCTTCAGCCCAGGCTCGGGAGATATGATTATGGTGCAGTTTCAGTTAAATAAAGTTGATAAATTCTCTTGTCCACATAAAAGAAGTCCATACCCCATTTAGCAGTGCAATTTGCCTACCTACCGTCACTAGCATAAATCTCCTTTATTAACTGACTAATCTTCCTTCCTTCTCTCTTTTTCCTTCAGTCATACTTTCTTTAACTCTCCTTATATTAAGCACGAAGTACAAACCACAAAATCCCACTTCATTCTTTCTCCTCTCCCGAACTGTAAAAACAATGGCCTTTCATGAGAGTCAGGGCATTTTTCAAAGGGTTTTTTTCTCTAATTCAAGCCACTGCTGGACATTTGTGTTGCCAGGTGTGAGGCAGGTTCCACCATACCATGAGAAAGATTTGCTCTTGAAATATTTCCGGTCCAATTAGAAATAGGAAATACTAGAAATCACACACGAAAAATTATTCCTGGAAGATTTTCTATTCCAGCCTTCCAGAGACTCTGAGACTGAGGCTGGATAACCATCTGAACTACTGGGCTCTCATTCAAGCTTAGCCACCTCTGCACCCGCCATAGTTTGGCCACTTCCCCCAGCCCACTCCATTGCCACCTGCCTTCTCCAGTGCCAATTAGGTTTCTTGAGCAGCTATAGAGAGAAAAAGAAAAAAAGCAAAGGGTTAATAGAAATGTTATAAGCTGGAAGAAGTACAAGGCATACAAGTCTTATGTAAATGTGCAATAAAAATGAGGAAAGGAAAAAAAATAATAACTTGAAGATGAGGGTGCTGTTTTTATTCCCAGTGTTGGCTAATAATTAGGGTGAGAATGTCATGAGATGAATTTAAAGCATCTCGTATTTACTGTAGCCTTTGTTGCTGTTTTTACTTCCTATTGGATTAACTTCCCTTCTAACCAATACAATATTTTTAAGCAATAAAGCATTCACTCAATATTCCTTTTCATAAAACCCTCCATGGCTGTAAGAAAACATAATTGGATGTGCACTATACAGCTTGAGCTTCATAAACATTAAGTCCAACAACATGTTATAAATAATAGTGATACAGAAGATTAGCTCTATTAACCTCCTAACTGAGCTGGAAGCATTTGCCTCTTCCAGAAGAACTACTGCTCCGCAGCGCTCTGCGCACGAACTCTTTGTGTCTGCCTTTAATTTCCATTGCCACTGCCATTCCCACATCTGCCTTACAGACCTTCCATGCTTCTGGTCCCTGCTAGGTCAAAATGCACAGTGGCAGATTGGCATATTGAGCTATTAATACGTTGCTCTATGTGTTACAGATGTTGCATAAATGAACGGCGCTCTATCACTGTTCCTTGACGTGGGGGCCCCGGGGGTGGGAGGCTGAGACCCAGATCTGTCTACAACCTGCCTGCTCTGGCAGAAAAAAAAGAGCGAGAGGGAAAGAAAGAGAGTTGCCCCTTATTGCAGAATCGCATTCCAGCTTGCAGAGTCAATTTTTCAGATGTTCTTGCTTTCCTGTTCCTTGCTCCTGCACTCAGACCTCATCTGGCCGTGGTGAAAAATGATGTGACGCAGTTTTTTATTCTGCACTTGACACCCTTATGGAAGGCAACGTGCCTCATTGATTCCAAGCTCCTCAAAGGTCAAGGCACTAGGAACAAAGATTTTTTGGAAGCAGCCCAGGAAAAACTTTAAAATTGGACTCCACATACCCAGAAAAACAGAACTGTTAATTGTTACCCCTTCTGTTGCTATTAAGCTTCGTATGAACACTGAACATATGTTCTGCGATCATGTACTTTTATATTAAAATGTTATTGAGTCACCAGGTGAAACGTGTATTAAGTGCACAGCTGAAAATAGACAGTAGGTTTAAATTTTGACAGCAAACAGCTGTAGGATTTCTAAAACTTAATTCAAATAATGTAATCAATAGGTTATGCTACAGTTTCAAGTTTCCCCAAACAAATTTATACCAAAAAGGATATTAATTTATTTGAGATTAGTTCAGCTAAAAGGTAGATTTTTCTCTGTCACCTCCAAAGCACGGATTACAAAAAAAAAAAAAAAAAAAAAAAAAAAAAAAAAAAAAAAAAAAAAAAAAGAGAGAATTTGAGATGTTTTAAGAAGTGCAAACATATTTTTGGGGGGTTTAACACACCACAAAATTATATGCTTTTTTTTTTTTTCACTCTTTCTCCAGTGCAGATTAGTAATGATTACTCACTCCTCTGTTTACTCATTCTGCAGCTGTACAGGTTTTGAAATGCTAATACGTGAATTATGTTCTCATTTTATCTTGGAGTCTGAGAATGGGCCAAATCCAAACAAAACAGCATGTAAGGAGAGAGCCTGAGTTGTTTCAGAGGAAACATGCCACAGAGCCATGTAACCTACCAGGGTTACCAGCCATGAATATAAAGTGCAAATGCATTTGCGCATCGGCTCCATGGCTTTGGAGGAAGAGTGACAGGAGGCCAGGCTTAGGGCTGAGCCAGCTTTAAGCTCCCAGTGCCCACTCATAGCTATTTCCAGTCCCTGCTGGGCTAACTGCCCCACTCTTCGTGACCACACACTGCAGGTACCTCACTCCCTCCCTGCATGGTGCAGGGCAGGTTGGAGGTCCTTCCCATGGCCATGAAACCCCATGGGGACATGGGAGTCCCACTTGTGGGGGACTCATTCACAGTTCAAGCACAACTGTTTAATTAGGCTTTTTGATGTGGCAAACCGTAGTGGTTGGAAGCTGCCTACACATATTTCCCATAGATCCATCACTACACTTGCTGTGCATCATATAGGTGTGCGTTAAACGTGCTCTGTTTGGTGAACGCAGCGATTCCAGTTCCTTAGGTAGTATGCTCTATTGAAATATACTGGTGCCCATAAGTGAAAGGAGGCTGTCTGCTCTTCACATATAGCAATGACTCTCTTTTTCTTTTTTACCTTTTGACCCAGGTAATGTATTTGGATATTTGGCTCATAACATGAAGTAGGTGGACACCTCTTTATGTCTCTTTAATTAAGTGAAATTTCTAGAATAACCACTCTCATTCCCCTGCTCTCCTCAGATTCTCATTATTTCATGGCAAGATATTTAAGAATGCAAGCCCAGGCCATGAGGAAAAATATTCTTATTAAGGAAACAGAAATCAGGAATCCTCAAGTCATATTGAAACATGTTTATGTTCATTCTTTCCTTTCATTATGTAGAATTGCTCTAGATTTAACTCAACCAAACCAAAAGATTATACTGACATCTGAAAAGGAAAATTATGAAAATCTCTGGGAGTTTGTTGTAAGAAAGGCTCTTTTATATGGCTGGGTTTTGACCCAGTCTCCAAGAGGTCTCCTGTTTGATTGTATAGGTTGTATTAACATTTTAATGATTTTATTTCTCTGTGTGTATAGAAAGCTTTTTCATTGGAAACTCAGGAAATGGTCTCACAAGATTTGGAATTTAAATTCAGTGGTTTTAGTTACTATAAAGAGAGTCTTCCCAAATTATCTTCAATTTTTGTGGATCCTGTTGAATAAATATAGAAGGATAAGCATTTCTCTGTGCAGATTGAATAACACAGACTGTTAACACAGAGGGCTTTTTAATTTGTATTAAAAAAGTGATTACTCTGCATTGTTCTATTTGGATGGACATGATTCTTTAGTTTTTTTTTTGTTTTTTTTTTTGCTATTCACTGTTGGTGTTAGGAATTGCCATTAGCTGAGCTAAGAACTAAAGCCAATGTGATTGCAAAAAACCAAATAAACTTACTCATATTTACAGCTGCACTTTGGCCTTATTCATGCACAGAATAAATCCCTCTAATGCCTGTAAATTTGCATATATTCTGAGTTCTTATTTATTTATCAATTTCTTGTGTTCTTCCAGCAGTGCTATTGAGTACTTATATTCAGGAGAGTGGCTTGGGAGGTCCTTAAGAACCTGATCTGATGCTCACCAAGGAAATCTGTTGCTGGAAGGAGTGTGAGTTCCAACCAGGGGACCCAGCCTGGGACTGTCACTGCTTGCTGGAGGGACTGCCTGAAATAATTAACGGTTCATACCATTGTTACTTTGGGCAGTTCTATCATTCCTTTATGATGTGGCAACTTCTTATTTTTTCCCCAGGAAAGAAAGAAAAGACTAAATTGTAGAGGACTGATCTTTTCCCCCCTCTCTGCGCTTTAAGTGGTGAATTGTTGGCTTCCATTGATATTGGCAGTCATGTAGAAAGTGGTTGCAAAAGACAGAAAGAAAGTGTAACTTCAGGGCTTTTCACTCACAGATGAAGTAGTTGGTTCGCTGGCCAAAACTGTCTTCACTCCTGAAAGGAAAATGTATTAGAAGAGAAATTCATCCCCTGCATATTGCCAGTGCTGCTCTGCTTGGAGAGAAAACTCCATCAATACAACTCCCATAAAGGCAGATCTCTGCCAAATATCATTTGGAGATGCCACAGGATGTGGGAATTGGCCGCTCATTAGAGATGCTGAGATTTCTCTCTCTAGAAGGGCAGCCTTCCAGCCTATGGGTATTAATGGGTGATATACATGTGTATGTGGGTAAAATTCAGCTCCCAGACATACTACAAGGTGAGCTGATCCAGCAAACTGCAGTCAATGTTGTTCCATCCCTCCACAGACTTTTTACCTGGTGCCAAACATTTGCAGTTTGAACATCTATCGTACTGGTAGCACTGTCTTGTATCAACTGATAACTCAGAGACAGTATAGAAAATATACTGCTCCATACTACCCAGTTATTATTTATTTATTTTATATATATACAATTAAAGATAACAAATATGCATCATTTATATTATGGTGTTTGGTTGATGCTTCAAAATGAAGGTAACGTCTCCCTAGATTACAGTTAGTACAACTTTTAAAACAACTAAAAAGTAACGTTCTAGAAAATACAGGCTAAATATGAGAACTATAACATCAGAATCTGCTGTTTGTTTTTCTTTTGAATATATCTCCTAGAATTAGAAAATGTATATTTACCCTCTTATGAGCCTATGGAATAAAGATTCCCATTTCCAGGATAGATAGCACAGAAAGGCAGCAGGAACTGAGAGCGGTTTGGGAACATGATCTCAGAGCTACCATACAGCAGACAGTTTTTAATATTGAAACAAAGTACAGACAGTTAGTTGCAAACCAGCAGTATAAAACCAGCTAAACAGTGGGTATATGGGCGCACTGCGCTACCCGGCGCATAACTGTGTGGCAAAGGGTAAAAGGTGATTTGCGCTACGAAATTAAAAAGGCCTGTTGAAATATTAAGCTGCTCTGTGAAGGGTAATATCCTAAATGTGGAGAGTTTATGCATACCGAAGCCCAGCTACAGGAATTGCCACAGGAACTGGGCAGCATCGGCTCAATTCAGCCCACAGAGTTTGGTCTGGAGAGAAGTGATGCTGACTTCACCTGCAGCGGTGGCTCCAAACAACGTGCAGATTGTCTGATGAGGGTTTGGATTTCTCACGCCGCTTTGCATATCAGAGCTGCTTAGAACTGCATTTAGAACTTTAAATGGGGAGATTGATTTTCTGATGAAGTCCGGGGGGACATTTCTCAACCGAGTTAAATGAAAAGGAAATAAATTTGGAGAAAATGAATTTGTGAAGGAGGCTTGTTTGCCTTTATCCCTCCCCCCCCCATTCGCTTTATAATTTTCCTTGTTTCCTGTGGTCCTTATGAACCACCACCCAAGTGCATGCCCAGAAGCTCGCTGCCATCTACCGCAGCCAGGGGTGGGCACAGGGCAGTGCCCAGTGCACTGCTGAAACATGAGGCACTGACTGCAAATGCCTGGTGCTCCTCGTCTCATTCTCTCGGTGCTGGAAGTGTCTATGGATGAAGCCCTTTCTAGCAGCTCCCATAACAACAACCACTGTCTGGGTGAGGAGATTAAAGCGGGAGAAAAGGAGGAATAAAAACAGCAGACCTGGGAATATATGCCATTAAGCATTCTATTGTACTTGCCCCAAAATGATATTCTTGGGAATTTACTCAACATTTTATTACTCACTGTATTTAAAAATATATACTTCATCCAACTCTTCTTTACACAGTGGTGCTGCTAAACATTTAGCATATTTTATGTGTTCAAATAAACTGGAGAGCGTGGCTTGCAATGCTAAAGAAAAGGTAGCAATTTACTGGCAGAACTCGATTTCACACTTGTAACTTTTACACAGAGCCTGACATTGTTCTCTTTACTAATTGTAAGCCTAATAACTTGTCCAAAGAACACAGAAATCTGTTTTCATGTCTGTGCTAAGAATGAAAGCAAGTGGCTAAGAATGTCACAAGTGGCCATAGTCAGTGAGGACCCAGGGTGGAAAGGTACAACATAATATAAGAATTTTCAGGATCTAATTAAAAATGGCTAAGTAGCATGCAAATGCCCACTGTGCAGGCCAGTGCTGGCTAGAGGGGAAGGAAAGGGGTGAGAGTGTTTACCATGAGGTAACCCAAGAGATTGGGTGGGGATATGCTTCACCCTGCCCATGCCATCTCTATGGCCCTTTTGATGGGAGATGCCTTCAGTGGGAGCCCCCAGGATGTCCCTCAGGCTCCAGGTCCGGAAGCTCTGACCTCTTCAGCAAGAATTTTCAGTGGGGCTTTCATCCTCCAATAGAAAATTTGAGGTCAGAAAGGTGTTGTTATTGTTTCCTTTAAAAGTCATCATTGATGAGTGCACATTTCAATGTCCTTTAAAAAAAAAAAAAAAAAAAGTAGGGTGAGAAGTCATCTGCCTCCCATAGTCATTTACCTGATACAGGTTTGGCTGAGCGCTCTTCCAAATGGGTTTATTAGCCACTTCACAGTTTGTTCCAGAACAATGACAAAATGCTGCTTTTGGGGCTGGTCACTGCTTTGACTATGTTCATTCTGCCCAAGGCTGGGAAAGAGGGACCCTGTGGTCACCCTTCCAGGCCAGACCCGGCGTCCCACCAGGCACACTCATATCTACCGCAGACTTAGCCCACAGCCCAAACCATCTGAGCCAAGCCAGAATAGTTAAACTTGTCGCCATCTCAGAATTAGAAAAGTGAATTTAATCTTGGGCTGTCAGTTCAATTTTTCCCAGCAGTTTCACTGAACAATCTTATTTTCCCATAAGAAAAATACTTGGGCTTCTAATGAAGTTTGCTAAGGAGTTATTTTGTTTGCTTTTGCGAGACCAAACAAACCAAACTATGTGGGCTTCTCTTTAGTTGTGAAACTTCTTCCTCTGATGCATTTTCTAGCTCCACACAAGTAGGGTCACCTAGAGTGAAATTCTAGGATTTGCGGGCCTTGTCCTTCAGATGCTGTGAGATCTCCACAGATGTTGTAAGCTAACCACTTCAGCTAAATGATATTATCGCTGTTGTAAATTAGGATGCGTCTAACAGAAAACCCACCAAGAGAATCTTTGCATGGACTTCATTTAGTGTTGGCTCCACACCAGCGAGGGGACACACATCGGGTTCACTTATCAACCCAAAAGGAAGAGAGAGGCCAAGAGGAAAAATTCTTAAGTTAGACTTCGTCATACAGCTCATCTTAGAGCTGGGGACTGTGGTTAGACACAGAACAACCACACCACTGCAAAAGGTTGAGAAAACAAAGCCATAAACCACACGCATGACTTTTCCCCCCTTGTATAGGCTGGTTGAAGTCAGGGCTGCTCTGGCAGCAGAGTTGACTTTTCTGGTGAAAGGATCTACGCTGCCAGCATGAATGCATACTGAGCCATAGTAGGTGAGTTCGTATCCACACTGTAGAGCACAGCAAGAATTTTGCTTGCTGACAGGCTGCTTGCAACGCTGGACTATTGTGGGTATTGCCTTGAACTGCTGTAGGATGGATGATGTGTCAGCTGAGAGCTCTTGTCCAGCTGATGGAGGTTGCCTTCAGTGGCTTTTTCCTCTTTTTCTTGCAAAAATGTACATGACCCTCAATCAGACCACATTACCTCCTTTGCAGCAGTGTCAAATAGTCTTTGGTGCTGTGGGAGGGACTGCCTGGTGTCCGGTGTTTGCCTGCAAGTATTCAGTATTCTCTTATTGTGAAAGATGTGCTGCTTTCAGGGGTGCAGGTTTTCTCTGTGGAAATAGATAAAGACAGAAATAAGCATTCAGAAGAGCTCAAGGAATTTCCGTGCAACCGGCCACTTTCTCTTACAGTAGGCAGAAACTTCTACAGCTGCCTGAAGGACTGAAGGAAATGAAGATCCCTGTCCTGTGAAACTTTCTGCAGGTGCTTTTGAAGAGCAGCATAACAACAGCCTGATTTTACATGGACAACGCATATTAGCAAGACTTCAGGGCTAGCTGTGAGTTTGCCCTGCCTAGGTGTCCTGCCTGGTGGCAACACCACCCACCGAACTGCATTTTGGACCCCCTGGTATCAGCTAACTGTAGAAACCTTCGTTCTTAGCACATCTGTCACTATTTTAACATCTTAAAAAATAATTCTGTGGTTTGTAACCGAGCGACGCTATAAAATCACATTTCCTTTCATCGCATGCCACTAAGTCACTCAAGGGCTGACTTTAATTAAGCACAAGGTCAGAAATGCAATTATATACGACGGTAGGTGCAAGACAGAGAGCAGAGACACGGGAGCTCCTCGCATGCCTCGGTGCTGGAGGTGAGCAGCGGGTTGCTGCAGGCAGGCAGCCGTGCTGGGGGAAGTGCTGGAGAACTCCCCGAGGCTGTCGGAGCACTCACGCTGCAAAGGAGCTGAAGTTACAGGAGGAGAAAAACTCCTGATACAGTGTTTTGAACCCATCACATATCAGCTTCCTCGGGCTGGTGCTCTGCTATCATTTGCCAAATCAGGTACCAAATATCAGAACCAAAACACCTTAATTGCTTTCCCGGGGAAGAGAGCAGAAGGGAACCAAGACATACAACAGCACAGATCTTGTGCTATCTTTATTAAAACAAGTTTCAAAATTACCTGTGTTGCACGCATGGGAAGAGTTTTTGACATATTCAAAGATGAGCATATGTTAAAATAATCATCTGGAAATAAAAACGCTCAGAATATCAGAAAAGTCACTCGCGTCGTAAATTATTGCTTCTGAGCAGCGCTGAGAAAACTACGATCCAGAAAGTAGCTTTTCAGCACTGATACATAAACATGAGGATTCTTTTTTCCCTATTAAAAATAATCACGTCTGATAATGAACAAAATTAACTGAAAAAGAAACCCTCCATAATTCTTGAATTTAGCAACGGGCTCGTATTTTTCCCTTCACAGATGTTACAATACGGGTGTCAACACTTTTATTTCTTTGTCTGTAGGTTGAAAATTATGACTGCTTCATAAATTGCTAACGTGCTCGGAAGGCGCGGGCCCAGCTGCAGTGCACATGAGTTCAGGCTCCTGCCCGGGCCTCATGTTTCACCATGACCTCAGTTTCCTGTGCTGAATGGGAACCAACGCGAGCGAGCACTTGTAAAACTGTTTTTGAAGAGTGAAGTTATGAAGAGGTGCTGCAGTGTCAAACATCTGTTTCATCCATTACACTCAAATGGCAGCAGCGGCTGTACAGTAGGGCAAGAGCCGCCAATAAATTAAAAGCCTCTCGTGGCCACGCTCTCCTCTCTCTCTTGAGCTGCCCAGCTCTTGTGCCAGTTTGAATCATGGAAGGAAGATGCTAAATAAGAAAGTGAACATTTTGCTTGTTCTGAGATAGCTCTTCTCCACACCGGTTAGAAGGATTCTCTTGTGCAATTGCAGGATTGCTTTTAGGGTCGGTGATTTAGGGTCTCATCGGTCCATTCATATTTGGTAATGTTCACGGCTGATAGGAGGATTTCAGCCTAATTCAGTAAATAATTAAGGTTTCAATATCACTTCAACTTAAAAGAATAGCAACAGAAAATAAGTAACATTCTTTTTAGAGAACTGTGCTGTTTACAGATGTGTAAAAGTACTGAAACTCTGTATTTATGATTTCTGGAACACACTACAGTTGGTTACATTAGAGCATGTCCTGTATCTGCACTGCATATCTCTCGTCAAAATTGGTGTGTTAATTACCCAAGGAAAAATACATGCTAGTGCAATAGGACGGTTGTTCATTGTGATAAAAAATAAATTGTATTCCAGACAAGATATCTTATGCAAAATAAGCAGTTTTTTTCTAAAACAGAGATCTATTTATAGGTTCGGTGTGGGTGGGGGTCTGGGAACTGAAATAACAAGCTAGGAAGTCTGAGAAAATGTTAAGAAGCTCTGAGGCTTATCAGCTCGGAGTTTGCGGTTGGGATGCTGTTGGGATAAGCCACATTCACCACCTCGTATCTCTGCATCACAAAGATTGGAGGTGCTGGGCTGTGGCATGGCACTTTTACTGACCTGCACATCAAGTTTGGTTCCCCTATCTTTCAGATATCTCACTGTCCCCTCATTAATTCAGGTGTCCCTATATCTAGGAAGAAAATCTTGAAGTGATGATCAAAACAGTGTAACAGCATATTAAAACACTTCTGGGTGGTTTAAGAAGGAGAATAGAGAGTCTGCTCGTCCCTGTTTGGCCTGGACCCATTGTGATAAGGAAAAAAGCTGCTTTTGAGCTTTGTTAAAGACACCACGATAGATAGCTAGTATGTCCACATGAGCCAGTGTGAATTCCTTCCAAGACATTTTTACCTTCCAGATGTTCTTTTTCATATCCCCCCCTCTAATTACATCAGGCTTAGCAGCACACTAAACCGCCCATATTGTCCTCAGTCATAAAAGGACCACCACCCCACCACCTTCATTTCACTCAGCGATACCCTGCACAGGCAGAGGAATGTTCAGGGAAATGACAGGATTGGCAGCAAAACACCATTTCTAGTAGGAATTGGTATAGGGTCCTTAACCCCTAGCAGAGACCTGACCCCTGTCTGACCACAAAGTGCTCTGTCCTATCTTGAGCAGTGCAGCTTCCTGATGCAACACGATGCTGGAAGCAGGAGAACTGTTAAAAGAGTATCTGTTTCCCAGGTAGTGGCCAAAATACCCCCATAACCCACCCAAAAAAGTTTCACGATGAAGTATCAAGTTCATATACCCTTGAGGCTGGGAAGGCAGAGCAGAGAACTAATTTCAGCTTAACACATGGTAAGGTGTCTACAGTTCAGGCAGCTGTTCTAGTTTGCTGGTGAAGATGGCCCACAAAGAAAACATTTCAGTCAGTGAACTTCTCCATAAGTCATGCCTTTGTGATAGATGCAGATTTAAGTCTAGCAGTTGTAATCTGTAGCATTAGAGACAGAGATAACAAAAAATGCAAACATATTTTTAATTTTTTTTAGGGATTTGCACAACTTCCTTTGGTGTAAAGTGGAATTGTTCCACTGGCTGAATGGTTTGACTAGGAATCCTGTTAAAGATCATGTAAAAGGCAAATATAATGCAAAATACAAAACTAGAAATTCTTGGCACTTGGGGATTTGTGTTGGCCAAATGAGGAGACTGCATCCCAGAATCTCTGCTTGGAAAGGATATGAAGTCATTGTTCAAACGTGCACATAAACTGGATCTAGAGGGATAAGATTAAAAAAATTTACTGAGTTCAATCTCATAAAACTATCAATTATACGGGTCTGTTTGTGTCCATTTCTGTGAATTTTTCTGTAGAACAAATGTTTTGCTTTACTCCTGGGTTGACCATGGAGCTGGCATAAAAAGTGGTATGCTACTATAAACAAGAAGCCAAGGATTTGCTTAGCAAACATGTTGTGGTTTCATTCACAGAGCAGTTATCGCAGGAGAAATGAGGTTGGCTGCTATGAAATAGGTGCATGAATCAAGAGTTTATGGATCCATCTGCCATTTTGCAGATGAAACCTTTTGCTGTTCTTTGAAAGCAATATTTTGAGTGTTCAGAAACTGGATTTTCTTCTGGGACCATACAGCAAGTCTGCCTTTATAGAATTTAATTCAATTTCAGTTTGAGGTCTTAAAGCTAGATGAGATAAATGCAGGCTGAACTGCGCTCTTTACGAAGCTGCTTTTGCATTTTGAAAGGGAAATAAACCAATTTTGTGTCTCATGTTTCCCTGTTTACCCAGCACAAACTTAAGCAAATACCAAAACTGAAAGATTGTAATGGTTCTCCTATGGAAATCTCATATTCCTCCTCCTGTATTTGCCGAGGTTGGACATCATGCATTGCTTACCAGTGCGCGACATTCCTGGTGCTGTGGGAAAGGAGCTGGAGAGCAGCTGAGTGCCATTAATTTTAGTATAAATCACTGTGATGTGTAGGATGGGGTACAGTCTACATCCCCTCTTCTTTCTCTGCTTTCTGAGTGACCTCACTTAATTTTCTGGAAAGGAGGGAGTCTAAGGATGCAGCTCTGTTCTTGCTGCAGGTTTGGTGTTCACTTGACCTGCCGTGCTGATGCAACGTCTCCGAGTTGGTCTGGCCCTAGGCTCTCCTCCCTGCTAAGGAAAATAAAATAATAAAACACACGTTTCCAAGTGGATCATGGTGGTGTTTGTAATGTCACATTTCACTCCAGCCCCAGCAGCACTGTTGGACCTTGTTAAAGCAAATTTACAATTGCCTGCTTCCTTAAAGTATTAAATCCAGCGATTCCTTCTGGCTCGTTTCTCATGGTAAGCTTTATGAATGTGTTCAGAAATTTCAAATAGTAAAACAGTCAAATAAAAGAAGTTTGTGTATGTGGAGAAGTCTGTTTGCCTAAGTTTGATGATGAATCACCCCATTCCCTTCAGCCTACTGCTGTAGTGGGTAGCTGAATTTGGGGTAGAAGGCAGAGGTTAATGCTGATGGATAGCCGACATTCCTTCCAGTTTGGTGTGTTTCTAACACAAAACATTTAAATATACTGGAATATGGTTTTCATGATCTGTAAGAAGTGGTAGTGGGCAAACCTCAAAAGGTAGAATGGTTTTGTTGACTGAACTATGTTCCTTAAAAAAAAAAATACTCCAATGCTTGTCCAGTTGAACTTCTTCACTGTGCCAAATTGGGTTAGAAGCCCATGAGAACACATCTCCTGTGAGACTTCTGGTGCTTCCTGCCTCTGCTCCCATTGTAAATGTCACAAGCACTTACAGAGCTTTTCATGTGGTATTTCAACACCCCTGCTGCCACGCTCGGTCAGATCCAGTGGCAGAGTGATGCTTAAAAGCAGAAACCACTAAAGAGGATGAAGAGAAACAGAGTGGTTCTGTGTAAAGGTTGTTTTATTTATTGTTTAATTTGCTCTTTTATTTTTTTATCTCCCTATTATACTGTTATATAATCTAGATTTGAAAGCTAAGTGGCAATACCATTGTCTAAATTTCACTTTTTCTATTTACCCTTTGCCACAAACCTGGGTATGAAAGATAGGAGCATGGTTGCTGGTGGGGCACAGCTTGGTGTGCCCAAAGGTGGGCACAGAGGTTGGGTCTAATAATGATATGCTGCAGATGAATTCAAAACACAGGAAAAGTTGACTTCTGTCCCATTCCTGTGATTGTACACATGGTATTTTGTGCAACCAAACACAGCACCAGGTTGGTGCAGTCAGAGGAGCCTCCAGCCAAGGGGAACGGCAGCAACTGGTTTGGGTAAGTGAACATCTTGCAGTTTCCCATTTGTTACTTGAAGGCTTGTCAAGTTATGGAAAAGCATTTTAATTAACAACTCACGTACTTTAAAATAAAAATCAATAAGGTGCACATATTTCCTTAAGTGATGTCCAGAGTTTTCCTCTGAAGTTACAGTTTGACAGATTTCCATTACGTTTATGGGCTTGAGATGGTGTGATTGTATTTTAATATGAAGAATTAATAAAAGATATATGAACTTATATTTATATAACCCAGTACAAAGGGGTCAGTGCATTTCCCACTCTAATTTTCTTCACAGTTTAGATTTAAATGAATTTGATTCTTCAAGGAAAAGCGTAACGACATAAAGACATAACCCCACACTGACTCCCACCACCCACAAACTCTCACACACACACGAAGGAAAAGGAAAGAGAAAAAAAGAGGACGACGAAAAACGCAGACTATCTTAATTTGTATTGGCTTTATTATTCTCTAGATAAAAGGCTACTCAACATAAAATGAGGACTCCGAGTTCAAACTTTTAAAGAATTCACATATTTACATCAATTTTTAAAAGGTTTTATAACTAATGAACTCAGATTTCTTTTGGCATGGCATAAAATCCATTTGTACAGTTTTTAATTAAGAATGCAGCCTACGCAATTAAAATTAAGGGTAGAGACTTCATCAGATGTCCTGTGAGAACCCCAGTCGAAAAAATTATGTTAATGCTGTATGTCCTAAAAGCACTCTCTGAATGTTGGAAATGCTTTATGAAGAATTATTTCTGCTATACAATAAGGATTTATTTAAAGTTGAAAATTAGCAGCTTTTAATTTTGGCGTGTTAGGACCTTGTTTGTCACTAATTGCTTTGGCATTTGCTATGTGCTCTCAGATCAGATAGGATCATTTAAAACTGCATTTTCTGGAAAATACATACATGTGTATGAACATATACATATAGAGAGAGACACCGAGACGCATCCAATCTATAATGCAAATAATGCACATGTAGTCAAGGGAATTTCTAATGTGAATTTTAATATTTAAACTAACAAGTGCCATTATTGGGAATATTAAGACACTTCTTTTTTGAAATGATTAAAATTACATTGGAAATAATGAACAAAATGGAGCTGTAAAAATATAAATAACTAATTTCAAAACTTGCCCTCAGTTGTATAAGAAAGTGAAGTTTAACGTAGTTGAAAGATGCTAAATGAATAGCCTGGGATATAAGTTTATCTTTAGGATGTAGAGCAGCATGATCAATAATGGGGCAGCTTTTCCCATTTCCAGAACTCTCCAGTTCAGCCTGGAAACCACTCCTTTTGTTGCAAATGTTATGGGGCTTTTCAGTGCAGGAGACACACAAGGAGGAATACAGATAGTGAGCCCAGAGCATGTGCAAATGAGATGATACCAAGACAAAACAAAAAGACGTGATCTGCTGCTGTGCTGAACACTTTCTTCACATTTGGTGCAGGGATTTTCCTTTTTTTCTTTTTCTTTTTTTTTCCCTACTTTTTTTCAGCATAGCTTAATGCAATAAAAATGTTTTATATTTAGAGGAGTAACAAGGGAGCTGAGGCTTAGCTTTGGAAGGCAAGCCAAATTTCATGAGGATTTTAAAGTGTAGAATAAGGAGGTTTGGCTCACAGGAGAAGTCGTTTCCAAGCCAAAGACCTGACATGAAGAAATGTGCAAAGAAGCAAGAGAATGACAGGTTTGGGGGAGGAAAGCGATGGTGGTGACGGCAGTGAACCAGGCAGGAAGGAGTGTGGGATGTGATGGCCACAATTCACCCTGAGCTGTAGGATGGGCAGGGGAGACCTCAGAGGATGTGATGTCCCGTGAAAAGTTCTCTATAATTGAAAAAAAACCCAAACTTATTAAGGCTGGATCCGATGTATTTTAGCAATTGTATTCAATTGTTTTTAAGCTTGAAAATAGTGCAGAACAAGGTGCTTTTCAATCAGTAGTGAGGCCACCAAAATTCAGCTGCGATTCTCATCTCGATGAGCTTTGTCTTCTTAGATCTATTACTTACAGGAGTTAGAAGTCATTAAAAATAATTAGTAAAAAAATAAACAAAACAATTTTCATCTTTGGCTTAGCTAGCAATCATTAGTCAAAATGAAGAAGAAGCTGCCCTCCACTGAGTTATAGGGGGCTCTTATCTTTAGAGAGGCTAGTCAGCTGCTCCCAGCTACATCATAAATAGCAAAATGCTTACAGTGCATCCACTAAAGAGGTGACTCTCAACTAATTTACATTGGTTTTACATCGCTTTATTTTTTTGTGTTGTTTTGTTTTGTCTTGTTTTCAATGGAGCTGCCTGAGATTTACATTCTTAAGAACCAGGGCAGAATCAGGCCCTCAGATAGATGTGTACGGCCAAAGATAACATACTGGCCACAAACCTCATTTTTGTTCTTTCCTCCACCCACAAACCAATAAAATTACAGAAGGCCTGAGCCTGAGAGGCCCCCCGATCTGGGCCAAAAATAAATACAAAAATACAATAAAATTTTAATGTGGGGGCCTCGTGCAATCCTTAGCTAGTACAATATTTAACTGTATGAACAAAAGGTGAAACAGCAGCCAAGAAATACATTTCACCTATAATTCTACCGAACGTAGGAAGAAAGACCAAAGAAAAGGAGGAAAAACCATTCCATAAAATAATAGTAATACTCAGGAACTTTAAAATGCCCATAAAATTACAGTACTAAATTATTAGTGCCAATGCTAGATATGCTTTGAGTTTGTCAGAAGCATTTGATGAAAGGCTGTCAAAAGTTTCAAAATGAGTGGAATAAAGTGAGACTAAGGGAAAAGAATAGTTAGAAATACTAAAAGCAACATGCCTGATCTCCAGCATGATCTCTGGGGAGCCAAAAGAGGCATGGCTCAGTCCCCAGGACCTTGCCACAACAATGCCGAGGAGCTCCCATAGTGGGTGCATGTTTGGTATCCTAATGTGGCCTCTCCAGAGGACTTTGTTGGGGGCCTCCTCAGGTCCAACCAATGCAGAGTCATTGCTGAATCAATGCCCACAGAAAGGAAATTCCCTTGCCATCCACCCAGAAGTTCAGAGAATAACATTTTTTGAATGAATTAATCTATCCTGAGCCACCAAACCAAGCCAAATCAAACCAAACTGAGCCAATCCAAGCCAAGCCAAGCCAAGCCAAGCCAAAGCAAATAAAATCAAACCAAACTGGACAAACCCAAACCAAACCAAATCAAATCAAACCAATCCAAACCAAATCAAAGCAATTCAAACCAAACCAAACCAAACCAATCCAAACCAAAACAAGCAAAACCAAGCCAAACCAAGCCAATCTGAAACAAGCCAAGCCAAACCAAACTAAATCAAAGCAGTTCGGAAGACCCGACACCAAGCAGTCCTGCAGACTCACTCCTAAGGTCTGTACGTTTTCTACTTCAGGTGTTCCCAGCTTGCCCAAATCTAGATGAATCTCTGAGACTCTGAGAAAAACAGTACCACAGTACAGAAAAGCCTGGGGTAGATAAGGAAAATGCAAAAGTAGGTCTTTTTCCTTCTAATTAAGACTCTAAGTGTTGTCTCTAAGCTGGAAGTGTTACTGGGGCCAGTTCAGTTTCTCTGGAGGAAGGCACGGGCAGGGCTGCTGTAACTTCAAGACAGTTCCCTACAAAACTGTAACAGTCAGAGCTTATGCCAGAAATATATAGAACTTCTTTTAATGTAATAACTTACAATTTATACAGCTGGATGATCTAGTCTGACTCTTCTTAAGCTCTCACCCTTCTTTGGCTAAATACCAAAGCCTGTGTTTTGCTTCAGTACGATTTTAAGCAGATGCCTAAGGCTAAGCACGTCAAGATCTTGTTGACAGAAGAACATGAATTACTGTAGTCCAGTGATGAGAATATTCAAATTTTATGTTGGTCCCCAGCCTTATTGTTTTAAGACTCATTCAGAAACTACACCCCCTTTCTGGCCCTTTCTGCCGTGAGTGATGGCTTTTAATTTTAGAGCTGCTGGACAGCCAAGAGGAGCACTGCATTGGTATTTGTCTATTATATCAGATTTACCTTTGGATTTCTGACCTCGTGTGCATTATTTCCTTCCTTTTCCTATGCCTCAGTGTCTCCAATCATAAAAGATGGAAAATGGACTTGCACCATCAGAAAAGTACTGAGAGAGCTGAAGAATGCAGTTCAGTGCAAGCAGCAGGTATTATTATCTCTTCTTCAGCTTCAGGTGGCACCTTTTTCTGGTTTATTGAGTAATTGATAAATGCTCAGGCAGAAATAGAGAAAAGAAAATGCAGTAGGTAGACAAGTTTTTTCTTGGTTCATTTTCCTACGTTTAACTTGTAATCTGTGTAGGAAAGTAAATGTACTGTCAAAACCATAGGGGCTGGGGAAGCAGCAAGTGCTAAAGGGGATCCCGTACCCTCCCGACAAAGATGTAGTGCAGACGGAGCAGTCATGGGCTGCACACTGTGCCATCAATTCCCCCAAATCATGACCTGGAGAAATCACCTTCGAGCTGACAGGGGCTTAGGCAATATTTCAGAATCTGGTCAAGATTTTACAACACCAGATACTGTTTCATTCTCCGGGCTTTTTCTGACCAAAGAATTTTGAACTAGGGCAAACTGTCAAGTATGCAGTGGTTTTGTAAAGCAGACTGCAAGCCAAAGAAAACTCGGCCAAGAACACCGCATTTATTGATAACGGCCCTGCATGGCAGCAATGAGATGGGCAAACAAGCAGGGGCTGGTATGGCCGGGGGATGAGTGTCTGTGGGACATGGCTGAGTCACCGTGCCCTAAAGTCACTTGCTGCCTTCAGAAAGCGGCTGTTGCTCGCTGTAAAAACGTAAATCAGCACAGATGCAAGTTTGCTCGATGACTTTTCCCATGCTGGAGCGTTTTCGTGTTTCCTGCCAAAGACTGTGTTGCAACCTTTGGCATGTGAGTGTTGTAAGGTTGTTTTTTTTATACAACTTCATGATAATCAGGAGCCAGAGCTCATATTGTAGCAATCTTGTGGCACTTCAAGTTCAGCCATTCAGCAAAAGTTATGTATTTCTTCTACTGGTTAAATGAAATGCCTCCATTTTTCTTAATTGTTTCTGACATTTCACCCATTATTTCCTGAGCCTCCTCAAAGGACGTGAATAGTTTGTAATTCTCTTGCGAAAGCAACTGTGAGCTGCAGAAATATAAACACCGTGGCATTGCTATAAGCCAGTTCTCAAAATACGGATGGTGGGCCGCAGGAAGAGAACCCATCAACAGAGATCAAAACTCTGTCTCTGATACGGTTGGGGTGGCAACTAAAAGAGTTGGGCTGATTTCTCTTCTTCCAGATATCCAGAACTAAACATCAGGAGCAATTAAAAAATTGTGGTCTTTTGTAAATTACTCCCAGAAGAAATCTCGGAAATCTTTCATTTTAGTCATTTCGGTCCGCTGAACCATAAAGCCATTATGAACGAACAAAAAATACGAGAGAGAAAATTGAAATACAACAGTAATTAACAATATGAATATATCAAAATATACCCAACCAGAGGGATGTTGCCACTGGAGCCCGTCACCCCACGGCCAGGTAGGGCACTGGTAGTTTCTGACTTCTTCCCCCAGAAGTGACCACTTCCAGTCAACAAAGAGGATTCAGAACTGCTGCCTTTCCCCAAGCCCTGGCAGCCAGAGGCAAGGTGTCCACCTTGTTTACCTTAGAATAATAATTAATAATTCTCATTTTAGGACCTTCCTTTCCGTTGCCACATGCTAAATGTCAACAAAGGATTATAGGAAAAATCATTGAAAATGTGCAGTTATCACAAATAGAGATTTCCCTATGGGTTCTCTAATACTTTACAGACAAATGTTAAAGATTTATTGCACATGAACATCAAACATGGTTTTACTACAGTTCTCATTTGGATCAAATTGACACATTTTACATTCATTTTAGCCTAATGAGATTCTTTCACTACACATTATATTCCAAGTGACCTCATACATTAAATTTGTGGCATGGAACAAACCCACTGATATAACAAAGCCCATTTCTTACCAACTTTTGGATTTTTTAAGGAAGAAAAGAAGTAGTTTAACAGAGTCATCTCCAGAGCACTCATTTACTAATTGCTGTGCAAGGAAAAGTAACTCAAGAACTGCACAGACTATCATGTTATGCCAAATTTTCATTTTCGGTGCTCACAGTTCAATTTCTTTTGAACTTCACAATCCGAACACCCCCAGTTTGAACATAGCCCTCATTTTTAAACTTACACGTGAAACATGAATGGGTTTCTGCTCACAGGCAGAGCTCCCTGGAGAACTCTTCCTCTGGTGCCCAGAGTCAGGCCCCAATGTCTGGCCCAATCCCGGCTGCTGGGGTCTGACTTCTGACGGCAGCTCACTGCAGAAACCTTCCTGGCAGCTCTGCACAATGCAATATTTACTTCTGCACACAATTAAGTGTTTTTTGTTTCTTGTTTTTTTGTTTGTTTGTTTTGGTTTTTTTTTTTTTTAAGAAAAAAAAAGAATCCCTCCCAGAAAGTTGTATTTTTTGGCTTATCAAAGTGTTTAGTAATGGAATGTAAGTTTTTAACACTGTGCTGTAATGTTGTACCAGGAGAAGGTAGCAGATGACCTTCAAAGGAGGTGAAAGGAAACTAGAAAATGTTAATTAAAATTATTAGTGCTGTTTGAGGTGCTTATCTTGTTTACTGCTAAGGTGTTGCTCCCTTCTGCATAATTAGGGGTAATTTTACTTACTTTCAAGTCTGTAATTTTAAATATCACAAAGTTTTATCTTCCAACAAGAAGTAATTCATTATTGGTTTGTATGTAACTGCTTGATGTTTTAATCAATATATGCAACTTCCACAAAGTCTGTTAGAATTTGTCAAGAGGTTTTATACATCTTTTATAATGTAGGATTAGGCATGGTATATGAAGCTGAAATCCCATTTAGTAATGAAATTTAAACATAATTCTGTGTTTATGATGTGAAGATATATTTTTACTTGATCTGTCCTTTTACATTTCCCTTTATCCATGATTATTGGAGGACAATGATATCTGAAAAACAAACCAGAGTGAAGTTAAATCCCTTTGAACACAAAGAGTTACTGTCAGTTAATCCTAATAGAGACAATACCGATTTTTAACTAAACTGCTTAAGAAATGAATATGTCTTGCATGCTTTCAATTTGTTTTAAATCCTAATATGTGGAGCTCTTTGCTGTTGTCTAATATTTGCATAAAATATTTAATCTTGTACTTTAAATTAATGATATTAAAGGTCTAAATGTTTGAAAAATGTTGTTGTCAGAACAATGTAATCTTTTCTCTCCAGACTTCTTCATATAATTGTAGTGCCCTTATCCTAATATACTTGTAACCTTCCTCTGCATTGTCCTGCGCTGAATGTACTCTGCCAGGACTTTCTTAATGTAGGGATTTCACTATTTTGTAATGTGAAGTTTTGGGGCGGGGAAGCTCCTTCACTCATCGGGACGTGTGGCAGAAGGAATGAGGCCCCAAAATGGACTACAAGAGGGAGGGGCACGAATAGAGTCTCCGGGCCAGTGGATGGCTGCAGCCCCACTCCGGGCACTTCCCCTGGCATGGGCATAGGGCACTTTTAATTTTGCTTGCTCTAGCGGCTCCTATAGAAGCATCACTGCTCTTTTATCTTCAGCAGAGCAATTAATGACATGCAGGATACTTGAAGCCCTGTAATTTTTTAACCACTGGCATAGTAGGTAGAAAGAAGCATACCATTGCCATGAGGCTTTAATTAAACCGTAAAAAAAAAACACTGGAAAATGTCTTCAGGAGTACATATTAAAATAGGCAAGTAACTTCAATTCATTTTCTTAAATTTATTGAATATTGAGCGAGTTGAAAGTTTGCTGGCTTAATATAATAACAACTTAATACTCCATCTGTGTAAGGGAATATACCCTCTTTTGTTGTGTGTGTGTCGCATGAACCAACTGTGCCTACAGGTGGGTTGTGCTGAAATGGTGCCGTCAGGGCACTAATTAATGAAAGTAGTCAAAGCTGCTGTGTCAAAGCTGCTCGGACAGATCTTCCTGGCTTCTCTCCTCCTCTGGAAGTATTGCTGTTTCATGGCGGCTGCTCAGAAGCAGGGCTACAGCATAGCAGCAAGGTTGGGGGGAAAAAAAGAATTAATTCAGCTTGGAGAAACAATAGAAGAGGAAGGCAGTAAGGCAAAGAGGCACATGAAGAATCTCAAGAGCAGAAGACAGCAATATTTTCAGGGATTTATGTGGCACTAAAAGGGATGTATTATGGCAAGTAGATGAAAGGACATATTATACTGCCATATTTGATGCATGGCCACATAATCACACTAAACTGAATTTTGAATAAGAATGGAAGAAGATTCCTGTAGTCGATTGGAACTACAGGGAGAATTTAAATAGTAGACCTAATAATCTGAGGAGCTGCTTTCCTCGGGAGTTAACATCTGTACTCCTGAGGAGAAGAGATGTGGAGAATTTAACTGCAAGAGCTGTCAGAATTTCCCTGGTTTTACGGAATATTATATGAGAATCCAAGCCCCAGCCACAGGCTGCTGTAAGAGGAGGTGGCTGCTCCCACCTGCATCTCACATGACCCCGCTCTTCCTCTGAACATCTCCCAGCCAAACGATGGTGGCAGCCAAGCACTGACTTTGCGTCCACTTGGCTTGCCCAAGGAAGAGTGTAATCTCCAAGCACAACGCCAAACTTCATGAGTTTCACCTACCTTGTCCCCAAATCCGTACCAAATCCTGAACTTCCTATGGCTACCCATCTCCCAGTCCAGTACCTGAGAAAAGCACACGAACCAGAGCAGAGCTCTAAAGAAACCTGCTTCAGGTCTTATTTTTGTAACAGACCTCTGAACCTGGCCAGTTTGGGGCTGTTTGTTCCAAACATTTCAAACAGTTCCAGTGACATCTAGTGGGGAGGAAACCCCTGTGAACGGCTCCAGCCTTACGGAAAAATCCCATTATCCTTTATTTTCTTTTAACTCACTGGGCAATAGTTTCCTACTGAAATAAAAAAAAAAAAAAAATCCTCAGCTGTGGTTTGTGTGCCATACACCATGATTGAAAAATAGTTTCATAGTCCACTGAGAATTTCTCCTTTCTGGAAACAGTTCATGTATTAAGGACCATTTGGAATTTTCTCTGGGACATTCCACTTGGTCGAAAATAGGCTCACGGAAGAAGGTCACAAAGTCTTTAGAAAAAAAAGATACAACACCTCTTGGAAATTCAAGTTACTCAGAAAACAACAATAAAAATCTCAGCCCAACAGTTGCTATTGTATAAATATAAATGTAACTAAAGATAGTTAAAGAGATGTAGTTTGGAAGCAAAATCAGGTCATCCTTCCTCCCTCCCATCTCACGCTGTCCCCTGCACTGCCTCCTGCCCACCCTCAGGACGTTATGCTTCCTGAGCTTGCTCATTAAATGAAGGGGCGGCTGCAAACACCGACCACACTTGGCTTACTCACACAGCACCATTTTTCTTTTATTTCAGTCAGTATGAGCAGAAGCCCCCTCTGAAGCCCTCCCCTGGATTCCCCATGCACATCCACTCATTATTCCTGAGAACTGTGGTGCCGTTTGGGTTGTTCTGTTAGGCAGCTCGGACTTTTAGGCTTTTGAGACACAGCTCCATCCCGTGAGTGTTTCCAGGTTTCCTGAGCAAGATAGGTTTATCGCCAAGGCACACGTTCATCTGGAGAAACATGGCACTTGCTATTGGGGGAAACCGTAAGCATCAGAGAAGTGGCAATTCAAGGTTCGGCAAGTCCAAAGCAAGGTCTGAGTGTTTCTCAGGCAGAAAGATCAGGCCAAAGCAGGGATGTTTTTCCTAAAATTAAAATATTGCATCACTGATGTTTGGAGGAGTTTTATACATGTAAGTAGTCCTTTTATTTCTTGAGCTGGGACCACTGGGCTTTTTGAACATTTCCAAAAGCAATACCCGACAAAGAAATGCAATATTACCTTTGAGTGGTGGTGTGGGCGCAGCTAAGCTGACCTTCAATGGCAGAAATCCCAAAAGGTCCGGATGCATCAAAGCTTTGAGAAGCATGTACTTATTTTGAAGCTTGTCCAACCAGTGTAGGCTGTGTGGGCTTCCAAAATTTGTCTGAAAATTTCACAAGAACTTTGTTTCTCCCAAGTTTCCAGCTCTACCCTTGATCCTGGCTGGAGTCTGGACCTACACTCACAAACACAAATTAAAAAAGAATGAGAAACATCATTTAGCCTCCTTGTTTTTAAAAGTTTCAGATTTATTTTGCAATAAATTTTGGATGCAGGCTCTAAGAATCCTGTTCCTGTGACAAGGGCAGCTGTGTTTCAGCAAAGAAACTGCAGTGAGTCACTGGTTTTCTTTCTCTCTCATTTTTGTTTTCCTTAATCCAAGAAAGAAAATAACAATCTAGACTGAAAAATATCAGCTTTGCTCTTTGTGGATGGGAAAGGCAGAAAAGTTCTTTTCCCAGATCTTGCAACAGACTTGGTGTGTGAACAAGACGCTCCACTTCAGCCACCGCATCGCATCACGTCCAGCTCCCAGCACACAGCCCTGCTCATGGCTGGCCTGAGATTCCTCTTATTTCCAGAACACAAAGGACTCTACATTTTGTTTCGATGCTTTTTCCAAACTTTATTTATTTATTTATTTTCCCGCATAGATTATTACTTTTGTTACCATAGAGACTTCAGGCTCCCACCTGCAGAGGGGAAGGACGCGCTCCGGGGATGCTCTCCAAGCTATACTGTCTATGGACAACATTGGAAACTTCTGGGCCAACTGATCCCTGCTCTTCAGCACAGCACACTAATTCAACATCAGCTCGTGCTTGTACAGCACTTGCAGTTTTTGTGGAGAGAAGCAAAAATACTTGTCATTTTCCATTTCCACTTCCTGCAAAATTCTTGGAAAATGCATTTTGTCATTCTTCATTGTAAAATCACCGAATGGGTTTAATTCTGTTTGTATTGCTTTTGTGGAACAGCAAAAACAAAACAAAACAAAAAAGAATAAGAAAAAGAAAAAGAAAACCACATTCTCTTCATAGTATTAATTTGGTTTGGTATAAAATCAGTTTTTGCCAAGGAAAATGCATTCCTTTTAGCAAAGACATGCCGTGGTCTCTATTGTATGCGTGAAGGCGTTGAGGTCAGAGGGTAAATTTTTCTTAGTTGCAGCCTATTTCCATGAGCTGAATATCACACGATTAGCAGTGTTTGGCCACTACTGAGAGGGACTGGAGAGAAAGGAAGGTCAGGTGGATGTCCTGGGAGAAAATCAGAGAGAATTGCTATAAAATATGTGCAGTTAAGTGAGAAAATCAGCATCTGCTAGCTGTTTGTTTTCATTTCATTTTTTTGGGAATCGGAGGAAATGTTATGAGCACACTGTTTTGGGTTTTATAATTCTGAAGGGAGAAAGGGATGAAGAAGAAGGTGGGAGCTTGGGAAACGTGGATAGGAGGCAAGCATTGACAGCGGAAGCCATAACAACAATACTACTTTTTATGACGACTTCAATCCCAAGGAAGATAAATTAGGTAAAGAGAGAAAGAAACCACCTAGCCAGGTTTCTATTGTCCCCAGTTGTGAAGCTCTTCTGCCAAAAGCTCCTCCAGGTTCCTGGTGTAAGATGGGAATTGCTATAGCCACCATGAGGCAGCAGGGACTTCCCCACTTGTGCTTCTAGAGAAGCAGTGACCCAGGAGCAGGGCTTCTTCATTTTCTCTCATTACAGAGAGAAACAAGGGTGGGGTTTTGATCACCCTGTAATTACGATTTTGCAAGGGCACTATTCTTCCTCCCTTCTGCCAATGGAAATGCCCTTCACTGATGATCAAATCTCCAGAATCTCTCTCCTGGGGATGCTTCTGCTGTTTTCCAACCACAGCAGTGAACCTGACTGGGCTCTCCTGAGCCTCTGCCATACTGCACCTGACTCACTTATTGAAAATCCTCCCCACAGCCCATTTCAGAGTGATTCACTATAAGCAGGCTGGGACTGAGAATCTCTTCAAACCTGTAGGAACTCCAAGAAAGTAGGAGGTGTGCTCAGGCAACATGCAGCAGCACAGGGAGCCTAGAGAAGTTGACACCTGCATTGGAGATAGCTCATTCCTGATCTGCTGATGTTCCGTAGCTGTGGATATCAAGTTTAGGAGAGCTATGGATTTTGACATTGCCTTTGGTATTTATCATATCAATTGTCCTTCAGGGGATGCTGGAAGCCCCTCCATGCAGCAGACCACCATCCAGTGCAATAAAGAAACACATGGGAGGACAATGCTATGGACCTTCCCTCCACATTATGGCTGCATCCAGCCATGGTCAAGTGAGGAACTCCAGTTTCCCTCCTTGTAGGGATTTCCACTACCTGTACTGGGGTTCATCCCCACGTGGATGGTCTATTTCCCAGAGAGGAAAAGTTCCTTTCTGGCTGCTGCTGTTGTGTGCTGGCTCAGGCACCGAGTTGTAACCACAAGGTCCCAAGCCCTTCAAGAAGAATTAAAGTGTCTGAAGCACACTGCTGATAGGTGGCTTCGTGGGGCTCACACAGGGGTGCAACAGCCCCTCTGGGGGCACTGGGGGTGTCAGCCACATCCCCTGCATCACACACAGGCGCTGCGCGCTGAGCTCAGGCAAAAACGATGTCAAAGAGGCAAAACAAAGCATATTGTGTTTGGTCTATCTTGCAAAAAAATTATGCATTGAACAAGAATACTGTGGAAGCAGAGTGAGAGTGGTGTACACGGCAAAGTGTCTTGTTGCTTCTCTGAGACAAAGGCAGACAAAATTAATCAGCAATGATTTGTTGTGCCAGAAAATGCACACTCCTGACTATCTGTGGCAGATTATTGCCAAGGAAATAGTTCCTCAATATCCCAGGCACATTCCTGACCTGTATATTATGAAGTTATTTCTGCTTTATGATTTGTAACCTGTAAAATGCCTGTGATCTTAATAAATGAGAGCTTGTTGCCTCCTGAAATCCACTGTATTTCATCTTTTGCTTTCCTCCTTTGGCAGTGTTGTTATTTAGACTGAGTTAACATTAGTATTCTCTCTGAGCATATACACTTCCATGAATCCGATATCATCGCCGCGAGCTAGCACCCTTAGGACGCTATGACACCATCCATATGACATATGATCATGGGTGGAAGCATAGCTGGAGGCTTTATGGAAAACACTGAGGATTTCCCAATCTGCACTTTTTTTGTTTTTTCCTTCCCCACAAAGAAGTGTCGTGGACTTTTTTAATTGTTTCATCAAGCCTATGACCCACAGCTCGGTCTCCAAACTAAAGAGCAAACCCACAGCGAGCAAATTACACGGGGCTGCCTTATCAAAAGTCTTCCTGTAGGAAAGTTGAAATTGCCCGAGGTACAGCCTGAAAATAGTGGTCAGTGCACAGATCGTTTTTGTGCTCTTTATTGGGATTTCTGTGCTTATAGTGGAGGCAGAAGTGGGGTGTTGCCCTGGGGAGCACTGCGTGTCCTGGGGGCCACCCCCAGTCTGCCATATGAGGAAGCCGAGATTCTCAGAGCATGAAGTGTGAGCGAATGCTTTGACCCTCTGTGTGATCCAAATTATTTCATCCGTTCTCAGTTCGCCGCATTTTCAGGACCAAGGAGGACGCCGCGGCACTGCCAGCAGCCCCGGTGAGAGCAGGGCAATGGGTGGGAGCACCCATGTCAACTGAGTGCTGCGAGAGGTGCAAGGAGGGCAGCGCCCGCCCCAAAACCCCTAATGCAATTCCAGCCCTGCAAAAGCCAGACATCCCCTGAAACCCTTTTATGAGTGCACATGGAGAAACTGCGGAAAATATAACTGTTTGTGAATAAAATGGAAATTAGTGCTGTTGTGTTCACCTGTAAGTTTTCCTTTAAAGCCAGTGATTGCATTTGAAACCTGCAATTCTCAACAAAAAGAGAAAAGTTCAGTGCTGATTGCTGGATATTTGGACCTCCCAGTGCAAACATTAACTGGCTGAGAGGCACTCTGGAATGTAATGAAGGAAACAATACTGGGAAGTGAGCCAAGCGCAGAAACACTGGCGCCTGCAACCTAGGGATTTGCCTCCTAGTAATAGGAGCTGAACAAGGCCCAGCACTTCTGTTAGGCTGGAAATGACATACTGTGATCCTTGACTTAGCCAAAGGGATTTTAAATGGAGGAAAGAGCTGGCAAGACAAAATCTCCTGCACTTTTCACAGTGTTTTCTAAAACAAGCAAAGGAAATCGGGAGAAAAGACTGTAGTCTATTACATTTGATCCAGTTAAGTCAAGAGTGGAAGCTTTTTAACTGCTGTTATTATTTTTTATACTTTCTCATCATGTCGCACCACCCAGAAAGCACAGACATAAAGCAGAAACTTGAAACCGCTTTCATTCAAGAAGAAGGGCACCCCAACATTGCGTTATTGACAGGAGGTCTGAAAAAACTGACAGCTGCAGAAATTGTACAGTTGAAGTTCAATTCCCAGGAGCGGGAACGATGTACTGATGGTATTAATTCCGTTTGGAATTGTTAAAATAAGAAAAGGTTATGGGCAGAGGAAGGGACCTGGTATTTTTTTCTTGTAACAAAGGCGAACCTTCCTTCTTCCCTGGTGTCCTTGGACTGTCATCTCCAACCTTTTGAAACTGTATCTGATTATCCATGTGGCAATTAATCATAATTAAGCAGGCTTGAGATTTGGAAAGGTACAAAGAAGGTGGCTATAGATCTGGCTTTTGTCCTGAGTAACCTCTTTTTTTTTTTTTTTCTTCTTTTTTTGGCTGCTGAATCTCATGTTTGGAGCCATGAGAGGGAGGGCTGCAAAACCCAGGCAAAAAAAAGAGAGAGGCAGAAATAACAGAGAATATATGTGTCCGTGTGTGTGTGTGTGTGGCACCAGCAGAGCCATAGGCATCCCGGTTGCTCTTTCTTTCTCTTTTTGGACACTGCAGTCCCTAGAAACTTAGTTCCAGCAAACTTGGACACAGCCTGTTTCCAAGAGGAAGCAAGGTAACAAATTACCTTTCTAATGCCAAGTGATTTGGATCCATTCTTACAAACCAGATTTTTTCAATTTATTACAGGAAAACATTCAATCATTATACGCTGGCACTCTGTCTGGGGCACATGGAATACCATTCTACCCACCCCGCCCACATCCAGTTTTTAAAGGCTTAGTAAGCCCAGAATGTCTTCTTATTAAATGTTTTATATATTTATAATTAAAATACTGGGCTGGCATTAGAATCATTTTAACAGATGTAACCTGACACAGGCTTTCTCTGCCCAGGGTCAGGCTGGGAAACAATGGCTTCTTTAACTCCTGCCTTCTGCTCAGGTTTCTGTTTGCACATGGGTCCAATTTGTCCCATTTATGATTAGGTTTAAGTAAGTTGATGTGCTATTTATTTAGGAGAATTGCCATTTCAGACTATTACCATATTCCCCTACAATATACATTACAGTGTGGTCTATGCCTGCACTGTCCATTATTAGGTTATTATAGTCCCGAATATGGTCCCAATTCACCAAAACAACAACAACTAACTTGATTCAGGCATTAAGTGATTTACTGCAGCTCTTTATGTTGGAATTAATGTACGTACCGCTCGCAAAAGCCAACACCCCCCTCCTCACCCCCAACCCTAAAGGCTTACAAGGGCCATGTGCTGGCATGTGAAAGAGACTTAAATGTTGGGATAATTGATTTAAATATCAGATATGGACTCCGGGCAGGGAAAAGCGAAGGGCAGGTCTGCCTTTCTGCGGAGCACCACACAAGGTGCTTCTCACACTTTGCATGGCAGGATTGGGTCCCTCCATCTGCGTGTGCTGCTGGGAACACCTCACTGTCCCTTCCCATCCCGCGGAGCCGGGAGCCCCCGTTTCTCTCCGCTACCCATAACATATGTTTGCTCCACCTTTGACGCAGCGCTGAGGAAATGTGAGGGTGATTTACAACGACTGGCCTCAAGCACGGGGCTGGCCCTTCGCTCCCCCACTCTGTAATGCAGCCCCTGGCCCTGCCTCAGGAACGCGAGGATTGAAGCCAAAGGGCTTTTCAGCAGCTCTGCAGCTCCCCCCAGCTGTGGCAGCACGGCCCCAGCCCTGCCGACCTGCACCCTCCCTGCTTCCATCCCTGGCCTGCATCCAGCCCAGCACCCACGCTGGTGGGTGGGAGCATCTCCGCCTGTGGACTCCAACACTCCCCATGCTGTCCATCCCTGTCCGTGGGTCCAGCACACGGCCAACAGTTGGAATTCACCCAATGATAATTTCAATCCAGTGAGCCGTGCACACCGTGCTCTTTGGCACTGCACCGCCTGCCCTGCAGAGAGAGCTCTGGCTTCCATCAGAGAGGTTCTCAGCCTCCTTAAATGACTGCATTTCAGTGCTGTGCCAGGCATGAACCCCACACCAAGGAGGGAGAGGAGTTGACTTCACACCAGCCCTGAAGCCCATAGTAGTCACTGGCATCTACTCGAACAGTGGCCCACCATAGGCACGATTTCTGGCTCTTTGAGCTAGGAAGACAGCCATTAGTCTGGCTTTTCATTTCTGCTGCAGACACAGCTCAGGAGGTGTCAGCGAGGCCAGGTGGCATGCAGAATTATTTCAGTGGGAGGAGAAAAAGTGCAAGAACCTCTTGTTCTGGACTTGGTGGACCTAATGGCTTTTCTCACAGCCATCAAATCAACAAATGCACTTCCAGGCCAAGGCAAAGGCTGTGAATGGAGATGGAATTCCAGCTGGCTGCATGCATAGCTCAAATGAGAGGCAGCCAGGAGCTGTAAGAGATGCTACCATTGCAGGCAAGGAGAGCCTCAGAATCTTGGACCCATCTCTGCCCTGTCCTCAGGTATCTAACATGCACTTGTGACTTCTGTCCTTACTGGGCTCTACTGGTTTGGGATTTGCAAGGCACACAGTGAGTAAATCACACACATATCTGGTTCAGTTTACACTTCTGTGGTGCATGATTTGTCCTGAGAATAACCTGTTAATAAATCAAACTGAGCCCCACAAGAGGTTGGAAATGAAGTTAAATGCTTCACCATCTGGGATTCAGCCATGGCTAGGTTCAATATTTGGAGTGATGGGGAGATAAAAAGCAATTGTAGTTGCATATTTACTACTCTATTTCACAGAGATAAGATGATAGAGTAGCTTTGGCTGTCCTTTTCAGCAGGGGCTTTAATCTGAGCTTACTTAGACATCACCAGGAAAACAAGAGGACTAAGTGCAAGGCTTAAAACTGCAAGCCTGGAGCCTGCGAGAGTTCTGCCTTTTGGAGGTGAGATGGATTTCTGCATTCAGGATCCCTGCCCACCTTCTCCAGCACCCTGCCCACAGTGCATCACTTTAGGACCCCATCCAGGTCGTTTGGAAGTCAGGCTTGGAGCCTGCTGCAGACACAGAGCCACAGCATGTCCAACTGTGAGAACTTGGGAAAACCTGCTTGGCAAAGCCTCCTTTCTTTCCCTTTGGTTGAAACCTCTCCACACATCTATTTTTTTTTTCTTTCCCAAATCCCTAAATTGACCAAGCTTGTGAATTTCGCCTGAATTTGATCAAAGTCAATAGGGAATTTTAAACTAAAGAGGGAAAAATCAGAGGAGCAAGAAAAAACACGCTTCGTATTTACATTTTCATTGGTGGTGGTATTTTTTTATCCTACCATGGATTCCTCCTGCAGCCACCCCCCCGCACACCCCGAGCACAGCCCCTGGCAAGTGCTGCCTGCTGCAGATGGGGCATGCACAGAACACGCGGCCCTGCAGAGCTGGCACACAGATGTTGGCATCCTGCTCGCCAGTCAGGCTGTGTTTTAGGGAGATGGCACACTGCTTCCCCATGGGAAGGGGGGAGCTTCACCACTGCTGGTAGCTCCACTGCCATGTTAGGCCACAGTGTCCATTCCTGTTGCCCAGCCCTTCCCATGATGGCATCAGATACGCTGCCTCAGGAATGCCTTGTCTTTCTACTGCCTGTAAATCCTGTCTCTTTGTTGTCTTCTTCCTTTTTTTTTTTTTTTTTTTTTTTTTTTTTTTTTTTTTTTTTGCTGCTCCCATCACAGTGATCAAACTTTGGGCTCACCAGCACCAGGAGGATTCACACAGGAGAACACTGAGCAGTGAGCTAGAATCTGGTCCAGCCACGGGCAGAGGATGCTGAGCAACCTCAGTGAGTGCAGCTTGGCCATGAAGACCAGTCCTGTTCAACTTCTGAAAGACTTTTGTAGTATCTAAGACCTCAGCTGTGTGGGTGAGAACCACACCTCAGTTTAAGTCTTGCTTTCCTTTGCTTTCCAGCCCTGATTTCTGTCCAGAGAGGTGGTGGTGCCCCATCCCTACAGACACTCAACTTTGGACAATGGGGCTCTGAGCACCTGATGGAGCTGTGGGTGTTCCTTCTCACAGCTGGGGAGTTGCACCAGAAGGCCTTTAGAGATCCCTTCCAATTCAAACCACACTGTGATTCAAAGGGCAATAAGCAATGTGGGGCAGTGTTTCCCATCCTGACATCTCCTGTGCTCTCCTTGTACTCAGGAAGCAACATTCCTAATCAGGATGTTATATCCTGAATGCTGAGAAGATGGACAGAGGAAAGAGTAGGAAAGCTCAGAGTAGAAGGCAGCAGACAGGCAGAGCTGCCAGTTCCCTTCAGTCTCAGGGGACCTGGTAGCTGAGCACTCTTTAGAAATGTTCACAGAGCTTACACCCTACACTACAACCCTGCACCACTTCTGTCCAGCAGCCCTGGGGATCTCTAATGCAAAAGACAAAAGCCAGAAAAAGCTATGAAATGCTGCCAGCAGATTGCAAGAGAAATTGCAAACCAGAGGGTGGCTTGGGGGCTGGCAGACAAACGGGGCCCCACCTTCTGCTCAGAGCAGGTCCAGCAAGAGCAGCCTGGGCTGGCTGGAAGTGTCTGTTCAATGAAAGAAGTAGAAAATGTACATGCCATTACATTTCCCCAAGGCTCCTTACGTCAGAGTTCTGCTATTAGGCCAAATATAATACAGCTCCCATTCTTACAATGGCCTTAAAATTATTGACAAGTCTTGGTCTGCCCCCAGATCTGGGGCCACTGAAGGGCCCCATGAGCACCCAAGGCTGTCTGCCCACATGCAGAAGGATGAGTTGTGCTACACGGCCCTGCCAGCAGCTCCCCATCTCTGCTATGGGATTGCGATTTCAGTCTTCAAACTTTTTCTTTTCCCCAAAGTGTTCAGCCTGGTGGACCAAATACCCGGAATAAGCCTGCCTTTTGGGGATCGTATATTGCTATGCGCAGTCTATAGCTTTGCATATACCTGCTGGTGTATGCATATAGGTACGTGATTGAAGTTCATTTCTCAGGAGCCAGCTTTTAAGACTGTCAATAGTGGGTTTTAGATTTGACTAACTTTGCGGGAAGGGATGTCTGGAGGTCATGCAGTCCCACCTCCTGCTCCGAGCAGGTCCAGTGAGATCAGCTCGTCTTGTCCGGGCACACACTGAGTATCCCCAGCATATCCAATTTCAGGTATCTGTGTAGCAGATACACTTCCAAAATATGCAGACATAGTGTAGCCTCCCCCAAGCCATTTACACTGAATTCTCAACTGTTTGGGGGGCTTTTTTTTAAGCATTTCTGAGCGGCAATCTTTCTCAGAGCGGCGCTCAGCTCAGGGCTGGAAACGGTCGCAACAAAACACACTGTTTAAAAGTCTGTTGTAGTACAGATCAAACCGAGGAAACCTCATCCTGCCATCTGGAGTCCGCCCGAGAGGTGGAACGGTGCCAGGTTTGCAGAGGTGATCACAAACCCATCCACCGCCGCGGTGCAGTGCAATGAAGCGGGAGGCAGCCATGCCGTACTAGCTTGGCCTGAGGCAGGCGGTGCCAGCAGGAATACAGCCCGAGCATCCCCATGGGAGCCAGCTGGCCTCCTCCAAACCCTGCTCAGTGCTCAATCACAACACCTCTCTCTTTCTTTTCTTTCTTTCTTTCTTTCTTTTTTTTTTTTCTCTCTCTCATTTGCTTCGTGTTTACTCTGGCCTTGAACCACTTAGCTTTGCTCCAGGCACAAAATCAAGAGGCTTTCCTCTTGTTCTGCTTCTACCTGGTCTCAGATACAGCAAGCCAAATCCTCAAGGAAGATTTAACGCTCTTCATATTGGCTCCCTCCATAGTAAAAGGAAAAAAAAGACCCCATCCCTACAAAGCCAAACTTTATGGGCTGGGAGCAAGCATTCTCCTCCCCGTCTTTAAGGAACTGGAGGGATCTTATTTATTTCAGCAGAATCATATAATGTTTAAAGTTAGATAAGACCACTAAGATCACCAAGTCCAACCCCAGCCCATCCTCTCCATGCCCATTGAGCCACGTCCCTCAAAATATTCATTAACTATCATGACAGAGAGGGGTGGATGCTCTCAGATAGAGAAAGCTGCTGGCATAAAGCTGCAGCAGGCAGGCCAGTGCCATGCATGCTTCCATGTACTCATGACCCTGGAGAACTGTGTGGAATCCCTCCATAAGGCAACTGCTCTCACTGCTCTTTGGGACACCTTGAGAATATAAAGCACCTGATGGCCCCATTCCATGACTTAGGCCATGTTTTGCTTTCTTCCTCTGTAAACCAGTGGAGCCTCCCTTCTGGTCTCAGCCCATTCTGGATCAGGCCCAAGGAGCTCACCACGCTGTCCTGGTGCAGCCCACAGCAGAGCTGCGGGTACAGCGATTTGGATTGCAGCACTTCACTTGGCTCTGTGTGTCCACAAAGTACGAATTTCCTGTTGGCTCCATTTCATGCATTCTGAATATTCATTTTTTCTTTTTTGTGGCTGAGCTCTTCACCCCAGAGCTGTGAGGAACATTCAGGAGGAAAGTGAAGGGCAGGAAATGAAGTTCCCGAGTGCTGAGGGTTTTGCAGCGGTGAGAGTGAAGCTGCAGCTGCATGCAGTGGTGGGAAGCCCTGGCAGCCCTGTGTGCTCCCAGCAAACATCAGCTCTCCATCTCAACATGCTTTCACCTTCATTGCATCAACAGGCTGACAGCTATGCATTGTTGTTTTGTAGGAAGAAATAGAGCAGGTTACATGCTTAGCCAGTGCAAGGTGGCATCGTGCCATGCTGATTGATACCCACAAGTAGACAGACTTGCCAGTTGCTTGCCCAAATTCAGGTAAAATCTCTGATAAGGATTTCAAAGCCTCTCTGTCCCCTGATTTTGGAAGGGAAGGTGCATCCATGGAGTGCAGCAATAGATGGTCCTTAAGCACTGAAGGTATGAAGACACTTAGACACCGTTGGCAAGTGCCAATGCAATTCCCAACAGTTTAACTTAAATGAGGAACGTGGCACTCAGGAAACCAAAGGAAGGTTATTTGAGCAAAGACTGATTGTGTGGTTGCATGAACCCGGAGCTGGAATTTCTTCATTTCCAGACTTAACGAAGCTGGCTGAGTTTCTTCTAAAACCAAACAACTCCCGTGCGACTCAGCCCCACCTCCTCATGCCAGGATGCACACACAGCTCCCATGGCCGACCAAAGCATCACTCCCAGGAAAATGACCGTCTTTGAAGACTGTTCAAATCACAGCTTAAACACGAATCTCTGTAGTTGCTTCTGAGAACAAACGTAAGCCCAGAAAGCAGAACTCGCTTTGGTCTACACCATTTTGGCCTCAGTGGTTCTACGTGGGAAATATCAGCAATTTTGTGGTCCAGCTCATTATTTGCTTTGTACAGGAGTGGTGTGTTTAAGGCCAAGGAATGAGCTCTGCTCCTCATGCACGTAATCAAAGAGTCGACTATTCCTACTGATATTTAATACATTTCATCTCCGTCTTTTAATGCATACATTGAAGTATACTGTGTCTTTAAAAAAATCTCAGCTTTGACTGTTAATTTAGCTTCCCACATACAGTCTCATTTACTGTTATCTATTTTTATTCTCACTGGGGATTAGGTAAGCAACTAGCAGTATCTCCAGCTGTCCTTTTTGCATCACTATTTGAAAACTGTGTAGACCACAAAGAATGTAATTACAAAAACAAATTGCTGGTACAACTGCTTTGTTAATAAGCAGGGACCCGTTCTAAGTTCTGGAACTTAGAGAGACTGCTTTAGTCTTCAGTTTTCATTAAACTGTGGCTACAGAGAGCAGATATAATTGCATTTCTTTTCCTTTTAAAGGCTACAGGTTAGCCCAAGTAATTTGTATATAGCTTTTTTCTCTGTAAGTCCAAATCAGCTCTCTCAATGGAAAACATTACATCGGAGGGGTCATTCCACAAGTGTTTTGCATTAGTGCAAAAATTGCATTCATGTACTAAGATGTTTAAGCACCTACAAAGTTGTCGCCAACCATCTGCACTGCTGGTAGCACTAAATCAGCCGGTACGTACGTAAAGCCAATGTAATTTATCTGTCAGGCCGTATTTCATTTAAAACATATTCCTGTAAAATATGAAATACTTAGAGGCACCCACTTTCCCATTTGAGTTTGATGTTTTCCATTACTGCACGAGTAAAACTGTCTTTTTAATGGAGCAAGAAAATCTTCGTACATTGAGGCTCTGCCATTAGGAAAGGGGCTCCGATTTGCATTATGTTAATAGGCAATTACCAGCATATGAGAAGTGGAGAATCTCGCATGCATACACGTTCTGAGGGCAGCTCCCTCGGCTCCTCTCCAAAGCCCTTGGCCCAACAATGGGGCTGGCTCGGATGAGCCTTCCTATTGCATCCCCACATGGAACAAGAGCACCTGATCCAAAGCAAAACACAGAGAAGTCAAGGTGCTGCTTCTCAGTTTTGCATATAAAGCTGGGTGAGCTTTATGAAGCTTGAGCTTCATCTTTGGCTCAGATTTATGTGATGAAGCCATCTAAGTCTGGAAATACTTTGTACTGTGTTTTACCATTCTCCATGATCTGATAGACTCACATATTGTGTAGGCTACAGCACAACACGTTCATTTGTAGGGTTCATGATCCAAGCTGTTTACGCAGAAAATCTGGACTGGAGATGGATGGAGAAATGATCTTATTTTGTCCTATTCTGCAAGGTACAGTGTTAATAAAACATTTCCAATAAGCAAACTAACCAGCCATAAGTTGCTGCTTTTAATATAAGATGCAAAGTCTCGATATGATTTTTCCAGATCCTACCTCTGATTAATGACATACCACTCTAGCTGAATTTATGTCCAGGGAAAGCACACGGTGTGCTTCCTTCCCAAACAGAAACAAGATGTGCAGGCTCCTTTACCTGCACCATATGCCCAACAAGCTGGAGGAGCGGCTGGGATGCAGCCTGGGGGACGCAGGGGATGTTAAGGTTTCACCCTCCCTACCAAAAGTCCACTGCAAAGTTAACTGGAGTGAAGAATGCCTCATTTGAACATACGTGGTTTTCACCTAGCAAACCAGAAGATCTACCCCTAAGCTGTGATGCCTGCTTCCAGCTGCGGTTAATAAATATGAACTATGAATTATGTGGGTGTTGGAACTGGATGATCTTTAGGGTCCTTTCCAACTTAATCTGTTCCACAATTCTAACTTGCTGTTTCATGTCCAGTAGGAACACATGGAACAGCACTATGCCAGACGACACCATGCAGCATCTTGCAACGTCAATAACAGTAAAGATGAAGAAATGTGATTGGAACTGCCAATGAGAAGCCAAGCATGCAGAATTTTGTCAATTCACATAGCTCTGATCCTAGGACAAGGATGTCAGACTATCTGCAGGCAGAACCTGCACTTCACCACTGGTGTGCAGACAGAGGACAATGCCGGATCCAATGTCTCATAGGAAAATGGCTCTCACTCTGCCCTCCTCCCACCCCAAACACAACAGAAAGGTTTTCTTTGGAAAGACTGCCAGCTGCCTGCCAGGAACAGCTTCTCCGGAGGATACAGGCTGCTGGCAGCAGGGGAGAAAGCAGAGGATGAGCTGCAAAGAGGGAGGTTTCTGGGAAACTCCACAGCCTGGAAATGGGGGGTGAAGACAAGCACTTGCTGATGCTATTGGTCTAACTTTTAAATCAGTTTTTAATTGCATGAAAAGCCGTCCTCATCCTTTTTGATTACATTCTTCTATCACCCTCAGAACCGCAGCATTTGAACGTCTTATTAATAAAAGCTATTTTGGAAAATAAAACGCCTTTGGAATATATGAGGATTAACACTGTATATAGACCACGATGGCTTAAAAGATATTGTTATGGTCTATTGTGCAAATACATATTTACTAGAGCTTTTGAAATACAGATCATGCAAATATGTATTCAGGGACTTTTAAAAATGCAGATTATTGACCTGACAGATCATAAAGGCTCCTTTGAAACCATTCTGGGTTACAGTATCATGTAAATACTTATTTAGGCAATTTTTAAGAATCTTTTCTACTACAGTCACTGAAAATCCTCATGAAAACAAACGTTTTGCTCACCTGACAGCCACAGCCATTTCAGAAACTCAGCACCTCCTCCTCCCATGTTTGCAGAACCCAGATCCAACCACCCTGGGGTGGCAGAGCCGTGTCCTGCAGGGCACAGCATCGCATCCCAGGGAGGTGGGTACCACCTTGAGAAGTCTGAGGCTGGAACAGGGGATGGACTGTAGAGAAACACATTGAGACTCCAATCCTTTAACAAAGCACTAGTACATGCTGCAGCATTACCCACAGCCCACAGCCCAGACCAAATATCTGTTGTCACCCCACAGCTGGGTAAAGGGAGCAGGCCCAGGCAAAGCATTCCCCATTCATCATTCATTTATAGCTTGCTTCCCACAAAAGGGCAAGTAGAGGGCTTTGATGATGAAATATTTTATGGCATAAGCAGAAAAACGAGACATCATCCTGCTCACGCTATAGCAGCAGCCAGCTTGGCATAACCCCCAGCTCCTGCAACACTTATTTGGTGGACTTCGGCTCATCGCTTTGGGAAGGACAAGAACACTCCTTAGCAGCAATGTCCTGCACAACTGACACTGAAGTTGTGGATGCCCCATCCCTGGAGGCATTCAAGGCCAGGCTGGATGTGGCTCTGGGCAGCCTGGTCTGCTGGTTGACAACCCTGCACATAGCAGGTGGCTGGAACTGGATGAGCATTGTGGTCCTTTTCAACCCAGGCCATTCAATGATTCTATGATTCTATGATACTCAGCTTTAAACAGTTCTCTTATTACTCACAGTTACGTCAGTAAAATGATGGCATTGGTTAATTCACTCTCAGGTGTGTGAGTAAGGAAAGCAACCTGTGTACGTGGCCCAGTAGGAGAGCGGCTGTAATGTTTTGTTACGTGTTATAATAACACAGGCTTCCAAGAATGCGTGCATGTGTGTGAAACTGATTGTGCCAGGTGATTGTAACATTTCTGGAGCACAGACACTGTCTTGATGAATAGCGGTGTAAATGCTCCAGCAATTTTGCACATAAATGTGTCAGCTCTGGTCTACATAATGGAGAGAGGTCCTTTCATGGACTGGATAAAAGCGAGTTTATGAATCATGGAAAAACACGCTTCCCATGGAAAAAAAGCATGTTATGTGAATTTTCTTCCCAAAGTCCTCCAAAAAAAAAAAAAAAAAGCCTACCTGGAATCTGGCCAGAGCTTTTTAGTGCTCTTTTATCATTCTGATGGTCGAGGAGAACCATTCCTGGTGATTAACAGGGGTGTGTGGGGTTTTTTTTAAGTTACAACTACAAACAAAAGATAATAAATTTAATTTTCATTAGGGTAGAATTACTGTTCTCTTACTATGAGCAGGAGCACACCTTAACAAAAACTCCTTGTTACTTTCTCTCTGCAGATCTGGCTTCTATTTTCTTCGGCTGTAGGAAGGTTTGACTTAACATTCACTATTCAACGAGGCACCATAAAATCTCCCACAAGAAAATTTACTGTAGGTGTACAGTAAATCACGTATGGGGTATGCATGCTCATTTACAAAACAGACTCCTGCCATCGTATGAGCGACAATTAAGGGGCGTACCTCCAGCTCACCCCATTTTTAAAGTGTTTTGTCAGAAACTGGACAACTAAAGAGAAAAGAAGTATCTCACAATGTTGTAAACTTAGGAGTAGAAAAAAAACAAAGTTTGGGCAGAATTGGCACAACTGTTTTCTGGGAAATCTGAAATCTGCTCCTGCCAGTGCTGCTTGATGTGTGTGACACCACTGGGATGGACACACAGCCACAACCCTGCACTAAGTTCTGCTGTAGAAGGGGGCAAGCAGATGCTGTTCCTCTGCTGGAGCCCCACTTGTCAGCAATTCCCAGCTGAATCACAGCTCTGTGTCCACTGGGAACACTGGCTCTGTTAGAAATGGTTGCTCCTCTGCACACTGCAGACTTGGAGGTGCAAACAACCATCTTGTTGCATCTGGGCTAAATAAAATAACAAATGCTGACTTTCATTTGTGCAAGGATGCTGAAAGCCTGCACTGAGGTGCCTAGATTAAACTCATTTCCATTTCATTTCCCCTACTATCTGAGGGACAAGCATTGCTCTTATTTTGATGACAACTCCTATCCAAGCGGGATCTTGCTTGGAACTGCTGAAGATGAAGTCAAACTTCCCCCTGCCCTTTGGGTTTTGATGCATTTCCTGTGTTACACCTTCCATCCTTCTTTTGCTGCTGTTTTACAGGGAGAAGAAATGATTTTGTGTATTGCTGCCTCCACCTTTTATGGAGAAGAAAATTTTAGGTATGCGAGCTCATCAGCATCACCACTGGGCCATCTCCTGTTATCATCTGCTTAGTAAAGGCGTCCTGGCAGCAAGAATTAGGGGATTTGTGAAAACTGATCCCACAGTAGGGCCATAAACAGAGCACCTGAAGTAGCCTTGTTCCCCTGGGAGTGCTGGGGGAAGTGAGAAGCTGGTTACTGAACAGACAAGTGACTGTGAAATCCTGCTTTATTCTTCCTGCAATAAAAGCGTGTTAGTTCATTAGGGACGCCGCATCGCAGCAGTGCCACTTCCATGTGGGGCAGCACATATGGGGCTGGGCCCCACTGCTCCTCCCAGCACCAGAACAGCCCCAACACCACCAGCAATGGTTCCACCAGGCAGAGGGCTCCTGCTCTGCACCCTGAGCTGCTGCTGACCACAGGGCTGTGTGTACCTCCTGTGTACACACACGTAGCCACGCTCATTTAGCCTTTGGATGTTAAGTCTTGTTGCACAGAAAATGCATACTGCTCATATTTGTGAGCAGTACACCTAATTCAGACTGGCTTTGATTTGCATGGATATATTGCTTCGTGGGTTTTTTTCCCACATAGAGTCTGGTAGCTGACCTCCACAGTAAGCTGCACGTGGGCAGAGGTGAAGTATCGCTGAAGGGGCGCAGGGTTCTGCAGGTCTCCTGCCAGTCTTTGGTCTTCCTTTCTTTACCTCATCACAGCAAACTACTCATGTTCTGTTACGTAAATGCTGGTTTATGGAGTGCATTCAGATTAGGGACATGGCTCAGTGGGCATGGTGGGGATGGAATGACAGTTGGACCAGATAATCTGAGAGGTCTTTTCCAGCCTTAATGATTCTATGCTTTCTTCAAGGGAAAAAGTCCAGTGATGGTATGAGGTTGCTCCATAAAAGCCTGGTTAGATCAATACACTTCCTTAGGGTCTTATTCTACTCCAGCTGAATGAACTCAGTGGTTTCCCTCTCATTAAGGACAATGGTACAGAATCAAGCCCATACATCTGAAATACAAAAACCTTTCCAGGTAGATAATAATAAAAAGGAAAACAAAACCGAGATGTACTAGGGTTTTCCACCAGCCTAACACCGGTCCTGTACAGAACACTCCCTCTTTGATTTTGTTTACATAATGAAATATAGAAAGAAAACAAACAATACCAACTCTTTCTGCTGGATGATGCATAGACAAAAGTTTTCTGTACCTTAACCAGAAATCACCATAGATCAGCTCACATTACTGTGGCTGAAGGTGTTTGTTTAGAGGCAGGGTGCAGTTTCCTACAACTTCAGCTACCTTCTCAATCATCAGTGCATCAGTGACATCTTTTAGATTAATGAGAAGACAGAGAAAAATCACTGAAAGTGTAATCCAAGCACGACAGAACCAATAACACTCATGGTTTCAGTTTATACAGCACGGCTTCTGCGAAAGTCCTCTTCCCAACCCTTGCTTTAAATGCGTCCGTTTTCCTTACGTCTCTGATCTCAAATAACCTTGGAGGTTTCACACAATGCAGAGGAACCCCAGAAAATAATAAAGGTATTTTGTGAAATACTGCTTAGTCTCTGGGATAAACCTGGAGCACTGACTTGTATAGCTGGAGGCTTATTTTTAGATCCTCCAGAGAATATGTGTGGAGAAAGGAAAGAGAGAGAAAGAGAGAGGGAAAGGAAGAGAAAGAACAATTTAAGTAGTCATAAAGCAGATTTTTTTGGTAAGATTATTGTATAAAATGTAGCTGAAAATATATTTACAATCAAAATGGGTTTATTGTGATTTTAAAGCCTTTGCCAAAATAATAATAATAATAATGTTTGCTTTGCATCAGCTCCTCCAAGAGGTCAAAACTGTAAAAATAAAAAAATAAAACAAGCCAAAATAAACCAACCAACACCAACAATCTCAAACCAAACTTGGTAAATGTATCAGTTTTCACAGAATGGTTGGAATGGCCAACGAACAGCCCAATCCTTCTCTCGGCTCACAATGGGAATGCTGTCTCTGGAGAATAGAGGGAACCTCACGAATCTGAAAGCATATGACAATGGTAAATTGTCTTTTTTTTTTTTTTTTTTTTTCATTTTTCCCCTTCCCATCCCTTCCCTTACATTCCCTTGAAAGGTGAGGTCTTTGCAGTAGGGCCAGGAGGGAGCAGGCTGGGTGGGAAGTATATTTTACGACACTTTCATTACTCAACTTGATGAGAGCTAATAAAAATTCTTAATTGAAAATAAGTACCTTAATGACAATATCATAATCAGGAGTTATATTTCCTATTTATTTCAATATAAAATACCTTGCTTTCTGAATGAATAGTAGCAAATTATGCTGAACAGTTTTACCTATTGGCTAACGTGTTAGAGAGATAGTAAACAGGATTTTAAGTAGAATCACCTGTGATGGGCTTTTCTCTGCAACTTTCTTTTCTGTTGCTAAAATCAATATCAGATAGTTTCCTAATTGCTATTGAAACATATACGGCCTCTTTCCCATATCTTTATTTGGCTTTTTGTCTGCAAAGTCAGCATTTAATCCAACCGCTTGTGACATGGTTAACACCCACAACCATTTCCTGTTATGCTTCACACTGACTATAGTGGGCTGCTGTATATTTTCCAACGCCCACTCTGCTGTCTTACAATCAGATTATGCCATTAGACATAGACAATGAATCACTGTAATTGTTCTAATATGACCAAACTGCCAGCAAGCATTAACCCTTTCTCAGGACTCTGCAGTTAATTCCGTATGGACCGGTGGTTACAAAGTTCTGAGAGGCTTGAAGGGTTTTAGAATGAGAAAAACTTCATTTTAATTTCAAAAATAATGTTCTTGAAGTGGGTGTTTGTTTGATTGTTTGGTTGGTTTGGTTTCGTATCCAATCCACAGTACGACCGAGAAGTCTCACCAAAGGCAATCATAATATCAGTGAAGAAAACAAAAAGTGAAGCAGTGCTTTCAAGAATAAGAATTTCTAAAGAAGGGTTTTATTAAAAACAGCTTCAAGAAAAGTGTAGATGTGATACTAAGGGACATAGTTTAGTGCAAAGATACTGGTGGTTGGGGGGCAGTTCGACTTGATGATCTTGGAGGTCTTTTCCAACCTTGGTGATTCTAAGAAGTGAGAACAGCATTTGCTCCTTTTGGGTGGGACAGGAACCAAATTTTGTGCTTCTTTGAGAGCTTTCTTCAGGATCCAAGGAAGGTGTAAAGCCAAGCACGCAGTCTGTGTTACCTGTCCTAGCTACAGTGTTGTGAAACGTCTCTTTACATATATATTCATGTCAACACATTACAAAAACCCCTATATATAAATAAATGTTTCCTACCCAAAGAAACCCCATACTCTTTTGTTAAAATATTAGCAGTAAATCAGCTACTGATCAAAGCAATGCCACTCACTGCAATGAGTGGAGGACTAATTGGAAATCAAAAGTCTATTAGCATTGGAAATGTCATTTATTCGCTCCTCTGCAGAATTTTGCATATAATTTATTTAGGCCCCAAACTAACTGTCATTAAACATAGCAAAGTCTTCTAACATTCACCTTTTAACATTCATTTTGTCTCCTAATGTCTCAGATTAGGGTTTAATATGAAATTCTGATTTGGGTAATTCTACTTAAGTGGATATTCTTGGTTTAATGTGGATACGGGGAATCAGCTTGCCCTGCTGCACTCATAGTCAACAGCAACAACTGAACCCAGAGCAGGAGGAGTTCATGCACTGTGAGTGCTGTGCTCATCACCCCTCCCAGTTTCACAACCATAGAGGATATGCAGCCTCAAGCTGTTCCCTAAAAATCAGGACAATCTACTAAAAACAAACAAACAAACAAAAAACGTAACAAAGAAAATATGAAATTCCAGTGCCACCTGTGGAAAGTAGATATACGCATCTAATTAGAGGAGGAACTCAACACCATTCTACAGCCAAAGTCTTGGAGAAAGTATTGTAGTGCCGAATGCATAAAGCATTGAGTTCAGATAATGCAGGAAGTATGCATCCAAACATCATGATAGCTCAGGGCTAAGTAACAACTCCACATCAATAGAGGATGGAGGAACTTTCTCCTGCTCATAGGGCATCAGACAGCACTGAGATCCCAGTGAAGCCAGCAGCAAACCCTGGTTTGGTACTCGTGACCCTTTGCCACAGCATATACTTTGGTCCAGTTGTGGACCAAAGACTTTTTACCAAAGGGCCGAGTTTCCTCTCCAACTGAGTTTTGGGCTGACTCCCAGCAAAGCCAGATGTCTCAGCCATATGTGCCATTGGGTTCCCACGATGGGATCCAAACTGTGCACCTCCATGGGACATTCAGGCCTGAGCCCTCCAATTGTACACATTAATGTGAACAACCAAGGTATGATGAAGAATGAGGGAATCCAGCCTAGTCCATATAATATGCTTCAGGAACTTTTGGGATGAAGCTGCCTGATACAACACCATTACTTTCACTTCAGTTTTTATAACTTTGGCTAAAAAATTCCTGTCAGGATGAAACTTGGAAGAAACAACGAAACTTGGATGTTTCTCCCCGGCTTGGAAGGGAACCTTTTTCTCCAAATCTGAGGAATCTGGTTTGGCAGAATTTCAGTTCATTTAATGCAAAAAGTTGAAGCCATTTGACATTAAGACCTTTTTCTGAACTCAAGACAGTTTTGTCTTTTAATACCAAATTTGGCAAGCTTTTAGTGGTTTTTTTGGTTGGTTGTTCGTTCTTCCTTCCTTCCTTCCTTTCTTTCTTTTTTCTTTTTTTTTCTGTTTTTGGAAGAGTTTCCAAAAAATCCATCCTTCATTTCTTGGTAACATATGTCCTATTTGCCATCCTTTAGCTAGTTTCCTAAATAATTCACTACCGTGGGTACACCAGATACCTTCATACTTCGGACTGAACAACACATATTCCAATTTGTTTAAAACTTACTTGTAAATTACTATTCAAACAGAGCACCACATCATCCAGCATTGCATCTGATCACACCACACACTGTCATTTCACTTGATAAAATGTTTTTGAAGCTAATGCTGGGATTCCTTTTTCAATTGCATTCTGTCAATAACACATGCAAAACAGAGCAAAGATGTTTTGCAAATCAGAAGAGGTCTTCAATTTACTGTTTTAGGGGGGGTTGTTCTTTTTTTCCTCACTGTTGCAGGAAAATGTAGTTTGGAGAGAGAATTTTTAAGCCACGACATGACTGGATAAGAAAATATAGATACACATATCCAGAAAAATCTTTGGAAGGCAAAAGACTATCCACTGATGACACAGTGCATGTGTGAACTGCTGTTCATAGCGCACTCATTCTGATGAGTGCTCAATGGATCATTTTGAGGATGATTCCTAGAAAATGTGGCATTATGTGTAGCTCCATGCTGCAGCTGGGTTACAAGTGGCAAAAATGCTTGAAGTGGGAAGCATTGCTGAGAAGCCCAATTCAGCCATGGAAGAGCTGTGAGAAGGCAGCACAGAACCACTACTGGGAGCAAGGAGAAGAGAATGTCTGGGAAGTAAGGATAGAAATGGACCAAACCCTGCAAAGTGGCACATTGTGGAGGGCAGAAGAAACCTCAGCCTTACTAGTGTGCGTAACGAAGTTAAATGTCATTCTGGCATTTCTAACTGGCTCTCACATTGGCTTGGATTTTTCAATTTGTTTATGGAGATAGAAAATCTGTTTCAGAAAACTGGGAGATATGTATATTTATTTTCTCCTTGATCTTGTGTTAAAGATATAGGTTGACTGTGTAAGAATCACCTCAGTAAAGCTGTGAATGATTTATGGCATGAATAATCCCAGACAAATGCAGGGAGCAAAGGTGGGAAGTGAGGTGCTGGTTTTTGTTCTACACAGCTCTGCCAGAAAAGACCATTCCGTTCAAGCACTCAAAATGAACAAAATCTCCTCAACACTCCAACATTTTAATTCGTGTTACTGGAGTTCTCAGTAACAGGGCTCTCTTCTCAACACGTTAGATAACGTCTGCCCCAATGATGAGCCACATCTTCAACTAACACATCTTGGTTTTTGGTGCCTTCATTGCCTTGAAATACAAAACCCAAACAGTTCCTCCTCTGCTGTTTTCAGGTGTTACTCTCTCCTAAAGAAGATGCTGGACATAGTGTCTGTGTTGGCAATCCAGGACATGAATAAACAGAGAGAAGTGCAACAGCTGTAAAAGATCCTGTGGTAGAGCTAATCATTCTGGAGGACTTCCGTATCTCTCCAGGCATGTAATAATTGTAAAATATTTCACTTCATGCAGACACGTGGATAACTGAATACACACAGTACTGCTGCAGAAACATTCCAAGTTTTTGTATGATGGCTCAGAGCATCAGTGCCTCCATTTATCCAAGGTACAGTTGGTTGGTCTGTTCTGTACTCAGCAGCTCTGTTGAGTAATAACTTCAGCAGGGACCCTTCCACCAACAGTGAGTTCCTGCCCACTCCTCCCAGCGGGGCTGAAGGGACCAGGCCTTGGTCCACTCGGGAGATAAATTCAGATTCCATGAAGCACAAAAAGGGACACTGAACACATTCTTCCTCCATGCAGACTTCTCACCAAACCATCTCTCCATGGGGGCTTACTGACCTTGCTGATGGCTTGCAACAGCACCAGTCTTTGTTTTTAGTGCACGTTTATCATGCCAATGTACAGAGACAATTGCTGACACTCTTGGAAGTAAGCAAAGCAATGTTACAGCAGAATGATGGCTTTGGGGTGGCTTTGTCAGCCTGTTGGCTCATGATGCTCAGGAGTGCACAGACCAAGAGGAGCTCTGGTCCACAGCACAAATCAGTTGAAAGGTCTCTGGCAGGTCATCTCACGTATCTTGGAGACAGATCTGAAGATTTAAGGTTGGTGTTTGGAGAGGAGATCAGAGCAACACACTAAAACGCTCAATTGCTCTTCAGGTTTTGAGACTTGAAATTAATTTACTGCACTACAAATAAAGAAAGGTAACAAAGCGTCTCAGTGCAGGCAGAAGAAGTATCTGCATCGGGTTGTTGAAAACGCACAGCCCACTCAACAGGGTGAGTGCAGGGGAGAGAAAACACATGGCTGAGGAATGATGGTGGCTGAGATGGAAAAGGACAAGTCAGACAGCCAGGGCATGGCCAGGGGACACGATCCATCCGTACTCTGAAATGATCACTCCCCGCTGCTGGTACCACTTCCTAACGCTGCTGCTGTACCTGATAGTGCGGGAAGGACAAAGGGAAGCTTGTGCTGGCAGCTCAATAAGGCCCATTCTCAGATGGAGCAGAGAGCTGTGTGAAAGGGCCAGTGTGCAGAGAGAGAGCAATCACATTTTGCCTTTGTGAAAATAAAATAATCAGATTGCACGTTAACCACTTTGCAGCAAGGGAAGAAGCATGCAAGAGTTAAAACTTGAAGAGGAATGAAACAAAGGAAAGCTTTCAAACGTTGAATAAAAGGCTCCTTATATCCTATCTGCCTGTGTTTCCTGATGTGTGCATGCATTGCATCTTTAGGGAAAGGAGAGTTATTTTCTTCTGTTCCTGTAAGAACTTATATTTTATAATTAATAAAATAAAATGAAAAGAAAAGGGCAATCAGCTTCATCGCGAGAAAGAAGACAAGCCTCTGATTTTCAAATCTTCTGAGTTGGAGTATCATTTCTAGTGTATATCTATCTGGTATTTGGGGAATATTTTTATACCTTTCATTCAGAGTTGTGTTGCAGAGGTCACGGTAAACCGGAGCTCGGGCTATTCAAAGTTATGTTCATGCTTATAAACTATCCTGACTGCTATAGGCTCTGATATTTCCTTTAGAGACAAAACATACCCTCACACTCACTCTTCACTATGCCGTTGAGCTATCTCAGGAGTCTGGGCTTTGTTTTGCTTTTAATTTTTTTTTTTTTTTTTTTTTTTTTTGAAACTCTTCCAAACCCTGGAAGGGTTTCAAATCAGAGAGAGATCTTACCCAAGGACTCCTGTTTAAAGCAACGCTGTAAAATGCAACGTTCTTCCTTCTAGAGCTTATCCCGTAAATGCTCCTCTAGCATCCCATAGATAGTGAAGGCAAAACAGTGGGGCAGGAGGAAGCGAGGACAGCTCATGTGCTGCAGCGGTGGCAGTGTTCCCCACACTGTTTGACAAAGTAGTTGCTTGCAATTACTCTCACCCAATAATGCTGGTTGCACTATTGGAATCTTTCTAAATTATTACACCTAGGTGGGAAAAAAATCACATTAAAGGTTTTTATGTCTGATATAGGTTATATTCTACTGTATATCATATCTTATCATAGAATCACTCAGATTGGAAAAGACCTTACAGATCATTGAGTCCAACCACAACCTAACCATACTACCCCAACTCTAACAACCCTCCTCTCAATCCTGTCCCTGAGCACCACATCCAAACAGTTGTTAAACACATCCAGGGATGGTGACTCAACCACCTCCCTGGGCAGCCCATTCCACTGCTTAACAAGTTTTTCCTGATATCCAACCTAAACTTACCCTGGCACAACTTAAGGCCATTTCCCCTCATCCTGTCACAAGACCAGGTAGGATTCTCCCCATGCTCATGTCCCATTCTTTGAGGACTCACAGGTCTCACATCTCAAAACTGTTCCCCCACCTCTGCTGGCTAACCCCGGAGCTGACACGTGATGTCATTCCCTCATATCAATGGATCTGCCTCAATCTCACACCCACTTACAGCCTCTATATTTTCTAATGAGCCATCTATGGGGCTTGGGCTGCCACCACTGCAGCAGGGACGGTTATGTGAACCATGCCACATTGTTCCTCCTGCAACACCCTCATCCAATTGTACCATGCTTTATGCAACAAATGTAACAGCAGAACAGCAGCTTGATAGGGAGGGAGAGAAACAAAGGGATTTAATGTTGTCAAGCTACTGTTGTCACTGTTACCAGATGAAATGTCCACAGCAAAGGTGCTATAGAAGCATTACTGAAATACTTTGTGTTCCTCCTGTATGATACACGGTTGCTGTGCAAGGGAGAAGAGCAGGGTATGTAAGAAGGCCATTGGAAAGCAAAAGAAAACCATCAGGAAAAGATCAATGCTTGACTGAGTTATTTTATTAAATTCCCCCTGGATTTAGTCTGAGACTTAAGGCATGATACGATCAGAGCAGATTGCCTTGGGTTATTCCATTCTGAAGTTGTCCATATATCTGACATTGGTCATGACATATTTAATTTGAACTGGAAGTTCAGATTTAATGGTTGAATTCAAGTGGAACAGGAAGCACATAACCAAGTCGGGACTTACTGTCCATGACTATTGCTGCTAACCTCTCTCACTGGGTATTATTAGTTTGTGTAGGACCTGGGAAGAGCCCTGTACTCTCAGAACAGCCTTGGATATGGACTGAGAACCCCATTAATGATTGAAAACCAAAGTGGTTTCCAAAGGTGAGGGTGTGCTACTGAAAACCTAATGTGTGATGCAGTTTGCAGGAATTAGGTGAACTCTTAGAAAGGGAAGGGAAGAGAAGGGAAGGGAAAGGGAAAGGAAAAAGAGAAAGAGAAATGAAAAGGGGAAAGGGAAAAGAGAAAGGAAAAGGGAAAAGGGAAAAGGGAAAAGGGAAAAGGGAAAAGGGAAAAGGGAAAAGGGAAAAGGGAAAAGGGAAAAGGGAAAAGGGAAAAGGGAAAAGGGAAAAGGGAAAAGGGAAAAGGGAAAAGGGAAAAGGGAAAAGGGAAAAGGGAAAAGGGAAAAGGGAAAGAAAGTGAGTACATGTAGGCTGTCTAGCTTATGGGCACTCTCATCCACACTGCAGTTTCATGTGGAAACAAGTAAATAATTGGTACGCTGCTTTTCTATCAAGCAAGTATTGAGAAAGAGTCTACCAGAATAAGATGGCTTTGAGAGAATTATGGAAACTGCAGGACAGGATTTAGCAACTGAACACACTATAGCTTACTGAAAAACACAATTTGTGTGCTTTTGGACATGTCACCCCATACCAACTTACTAAAGTGGAACCGAAAAGAGATTAACTGAAAGTGGAATTAGTAGAAGACTTGATGGAAACAGCATGTGTGACTAAGTATTTCTAGATGTATTTGCTACCATACTTATTTCCAATCCAAGTTATTCTCAGTCTAATAGGCATTAAGGACTTCTCTCACTGAGCTTTCTGCAATGAAGAAACTCAGCAGAGCCCAATCATTTTTTCTGCCTATATGAAGCCCACTGCCTTCTGCACTTCCCTGAATTCAGTGGATCTGTCCTTTCCATGAAATCATCACAGGAACATATCCGTTCCCTCTCTGGGCAGCAATAAGTGGAACAAAAGACATAAAGAAGTGAATAAACATTCAAAACATCCCCTTACTCACTCCCTGGAGGAGGCAGATGAAAACAGCTCTAAGAAATCTGCATGATTACTACACTGATTTCACAAATTCAGGTCTTTTGAGTAATTTTTTTTAATATAACGTTTGATGGCCATAAGGAAACATGAATACCTTAAGAAGTAGCCAACTGCAGTGCAGCGTTCTCATTTCATTGCATTTCATGTAGTGCCACTTGTACTGCATGGTTTGAGGTTAGATATGTAAGCCTAAAGAGGAGAGAGGGCATCCCTGGCCACCCAGCCATGAACAGGGCTCCAGAGAGGAAGAGCATCATGGTGAAAAAAGCACCTGAAGATTTCACGTGTTCAGGTCAGACTTTTTTGGGATCACCTCTGCCTTCCTGCTGGCTTCTCCAGCCCCTCCAATGGGCTAAGACCATGTCTACAAATTGGTGGTAGCATCCAGAGCAGAACATGGGTCTTCTACCACCTCCCCACAAACATGGGGCTGCTTAACCCAAAGGATGACCATGTCTGGGTGGTGCCAAGCCCAACCAGCTGTTTCTCATGACCAACTGCCCACCATGGAGGTGATGTGAGGGGCATCATGAACACCTCCAAACCTGCAGCACCACACATCCCTGAAGGCCTCTCTGCTCTTCTCCCTTAAGTGTTAGAGTTTTGGACAGTATCAATCTGAGAAGCATTTATGAATATATGGATATCTACCTGATCATCTAGGTCATTTTCTCTTCCAGAGTGATTCATTAGGAGGAAACTGGGGTAAAAAGTAAAAAGGATGATGATGTAAATGTGCATTTTTCAGGAGCCCATTTATTGTCTTCACCTTGGGCTTTAGATGGGCTAAAGTTACAAAGCGAACAATTGGAAATCTTCCTTTAAAATCAAGCTAAGGAAAAAAATAAATGAGAACGCCTTTCTCTACAGCATACCTCAGGTCTGGCTTATCAAACACAAGGTGTTTGTTAGATGCAACAGGTTCCTTCCTACGAAGCAGTGTTCTTACATTCCTCACACCCCCTGTAGGCTTTGAAATCAGTGTTCAAAGTGGACTTTCTGAATTCATGAAAACCCACAGGTCTATAATACATCCCTAATGGAAGTCAAACATGACACCCTAGAGATAAAACACAGTGGCCTTACCCTCTGTTCACAGTAGGTGTCTGTGTATAATAAATATTTTATTTTACTACAAAAACAAATAACTAAACATACCCCCTGTGTTTGTTCTGAACTCTACAGTAGCTTTTGTGAGTTTACTATATTTCAAAGCTGAGAGAGGAAACCACAAAGTCACGTCAGTTACACTGCATGCTGCACAAGGAGAGCCAGCTCTGCTTTCAGCCCCACCAGGATCCTGGGGTCCGGGTGGCCCTGGCCTTCAAGGAGACACCTCAAGGAACCTGGCTTCAGGGTGGGAAACCCACCAGGCATAGCCCCAGCTCACAGACAATACATAGAAATGAGAAAAAAAGGAAAAAATATCCACTGGTTTTGCTACTTTTCTCTTTATATGGTGGTCTTGCAGGACCTCTGTTAATCTGGAGCATGTGCTCTGTCCTGCTACAAGATGTGGGCCACCTTCCTTTGAGATGGAACACTGAAAATACATGGGTGGTGCAACATCAAAGGGGAAGTTCAGCAGCTCCTCTGAGGTGTTTCACATACACCGCATCCTGGTTGTACCACTGCACTTCTTCACTACAGCCTCATTGCTCAGGATATCACCTCTGAGCGGTTAGGACAAGCTGAAATCACAGACCCTCCTATTTTCCCCATTCGTATGTGGGCCTACAATCATGAGGAAGAGTTCATCAGCTGCACAAGAGCTGCAGGAGAAGAAGGCTGCTGAGAAGCAGAGCTGTGGCCTCAACAGGCTTCTATATGCTGAGGGTTGTGTCCATCAGCCCAGAGCAGGTAATGAACAGAAGGCTGCAAACAGGCACTCACAGCTTCACCTCCTTAGGAACAAGCAGTGAAATAGATGTTCACTGCAAGAGCACAGCTTCCCACAGCTCCTGTGGCTCTCAGGATGCAGTCTCAACTATTTTCTGCTTCTGGATGCACGTGATGGCTGTGTCCACAGCGACAGCACCTCCTGGAGCAGCCCCAGCTGCTGAAGCTGGAGATGCATTCAGCTTTAGCACTGCAACGTCCCCATTCTTGCAGCATCACTGTGACACCTTTCCATCAAGCACCAAACGCTCACTAATCAGGGAAACGTGATGCTTCCATTGAGCACAGATGAGGTTACAAGACATTACTCTTATTTCAAGGGCAGTGTCGAACCACCCAACTTTTAAATACGCATATATATATATAAGGGAAACGGAGAAAAGCTATCATAAATGTGCAGTTCCTGATTAATCACTGCGTTCTGACAGCTTTACATAGATATAACTGCGCCAGGCCAATTTCTCAGCTGGTGTAAACTGGCATCCATCCATGGACCATAATGAAGGTAGGCCAATTTACACCAGCCAGCTGACCCATTTTTATTGATTTTTAAATGATTTACATCAGGCTCAGAATGGAGTAATACATTGTTGAATCAGGCCCGTGGAGTGTGTGCCCTAACCTTACATTATCAGGAAATTCAGAATTAGGATTTCTTGGTCTATCGTTATTTCATGCTTCTACATCCATCAAAAGGGAGCTTTTCTAAGTGCTGCACCGCGAGTGTGCTATTATCTAGACACAATAATAAGAGATTCAGACACTGTAAAAAAACCTTAAACCTTGACTTGTGGATTTATACAAGACATTTAATGTTATTTTAACATAGTATTTGGTATGTACTTTTATATGTTTCAGTGGCTTATATCATCATTCTTTCTGTACTAAAACTTACATGTCCTTTTTCTTAAATAATATCCTTGTGTAAATTTTTTGTAAGCCCTAGGTTTATTTTATGACCCATAAACTTTGACAATATATTAAAATCTTGGAGGAATTTAATATCAGTAGAAGATTATCTTTTAAAAAAAATCATTTCTCTGTGCTACAGAGACTTAGACTTATCTGGTATGTTAAAAGGTTTAATGGCTGTTTGTAAATTTTACTGCAACTGTCAATAACTTCATAATATATTGAGCCAGTTAATAGGTCAACGGGAAATATTTATATCGTGCCATAAACTGTTTACCCGAGAATAAACTAATTTCTGATGATAATGAAACATAAAAGTCAATGAGTATTAATTTTAGTATTTCATACAAATTTAAGCCCAGTTTCACCATTTTCCAGGAACACTTTCTGAGCAGAGGCAGAAGTACCACTGTTTCTAAGCTCTGAGTGCATCAGAAGCAATAGGACTTCACAGCACTTGGAAGTATGAACACTTCAAATGCAAGAAGTCTGCAAAGGTATTCCTTAGGAAACACACCTTAAAGGATCTTTTTCTCCTTTTGGATGCAGTAATTTTGAATAACACCCCCTCTTGCACGTATACAATGCAAACGAAAAGGCATTCAGTGCCACCCAACTGCTGGTGGTTCCATTCCTTGCCACCCAACGGCAGCCACAGCCCTGAACCCCTGCACAGGTGAGGGCTGGCACACTGCCTGTGGTTTTCACATTACAAATGGTGACCAATTAATTTTTTATATTTAATATTAGGCTTTATTAATCTAGTATTTTATTAATAGAAATTTTAAATATTTAATGCCAAATTTTTGCACGTAATGCTACAACTTATTAATCTACTAAATTTTATTAGCATAATTTTTGCAACTTCCACTTCTCTCCTTCCCCCTTCCCCTGATCAATTATGTAATTTTAAAAATATTGCCAAGCCAGACTGAAAACATACAACATTGTCTCAGAGCGGGATGCATAAGGACCATGCTTCCCCAGTCCTCCTCATTCCCTGCCTATGTGTTAAGTGCTGTGACCTTGTTTCCTCTGTTCATCCCTACTGGGTTGTCTGCAGACAGATCTGCGATCCAGCAGCCCTGTGTCCTTTCCTAACGAGCTCTAATTATGCTCTATTTGTGTGTTGAGACCAGATTCAACAGCACATGACTCCACTGTTAAGAAACTCTTCCTCTGTTGCATATTCCTAAGGCACCTTATAGGATGCCATTCTGCGTATAATCTGATTTTTTCTCCTTCCAAATTAGTAACACAGTCACATAGCAAATTGGAATATGCATGTAGCTTCAACACTGATATGGCGTTTCCTTCTCCTCTTCCTGACACTTTTGATGTTGTTCCCTTTCATCGTCGTCACCGTCCTGCTTCTGCAGCAGACTTCACATCTAAGGCCTTGTGCAGGGCATAATTAGAAGCTGCAGGACCAAGGCATGAAGGTTGGGCTCTTGTTTTCCAGGCAGCAGCCCAGGGAAGGGCAGCTGGCTGCTCAGCACTCACCGCTTGTTGGGGCCGCTGCCCACCCCAAGGGGACACCCCCAGGCTGCCCACACTGTCTGTGCATCTCACCTTGGCCACCTGGTCATCAGTGGGATGGACTCTAGGAAGCACAGCCCTCCCAGAAACACAGAGCTCCCCCACACTTCTCCCACCTCCCTCCCAGATACAACCAAGAACTGGGAGAAGGGACAGGTCCCTTAGTACTTTGGTAGAGCCAGAGGGAACTCTTACATCTAACTGCTGCAAAACAGGGACATGCCGCTCTCCCCGATAACATTTTCATGCCCTTGGAATGGTAGAAGTGAAAAACAACAAATAATAAACTCCTGGCCTTGCACTGAGCTCTACAGCTAACACCTGTGTGCCTTCTTCCACCCAAAAAAGCATTTTACCTTCAGAGTCTTACTACAGTAAAAGCAGATGTTTTCCAGTTTGCTGTTGCATAAGCATCTTAATAACCAGAGCCCTCAAACGAGAACGGCCACTTATCTCACTAAGGCACTGAGCAAATAATAGAGTTTATTGTAATTGTGTAGCTGGCTGATGGAATAACAGTTGTTTTTGTTCTGGAAGGTGTCTGCCTTGGGAAAACAAACTACTTTGTGTAAGAAAAGTCATATACCCACACTGGCACAAAAGACACCACCAGCCCTTCCCACCTGTCAGGCCCTTAAGGAAATGACTCCAAAATAGGCTCCATTTGGGGACTCCACTTGGAGCCCACTTATTTCCCCAAGAGCCATCACCCACAGGAGGACATTAGCAGCCCTGGATGAGCCTCACATCCACTGTAACAGCACTTTGTTCCTAAATCAAGCTTGGCAGAAGCACAGAAATTGTTTGGGTCCCCAGAAGGCACCACCCCTTTACAAAATCTTGTTTGGTGTGCTGGGTTCACCTAGCACCATTTCAATAGGAAACTTCTTATTTCAGCATTCTTAGGAGAAAAAGACATTCTCACTACTGTTAGCAATAACAGTAAAGCCAAGGAACAAAAAAAGATGTGTGTTTATTCAAAACACGCCACTACAAAACGACAAAGTTCTGAGACAAAAGGTACCTCATCCTGCTGCCACCCCACTGGGCACCACACTGAGGGGGTCTCAGGCACGAGTGCAATTCCTTTACAATATCTTACATTCTGCAGAATTAGACACAGTCTACGTGTTAAGGAGGGAGCATCAGATCAGCATTAGCTTTGAATTTCCTTGCTTTTGTCAGCCTCATTATTACAGCCTGGATGTTATTAAAATGCTGCTCTTCGTCTGTTAATAATCATTTCACTTCTCTATCTCTGCCACATGAACTTTAGAACACTGTGAAATGGGTTTTGTAGTTGCATGTTTTTTTCAAGTTCATTGATCAAACATTTGTACATTTTAATGTTATAAATAATTGAAGAGCCTTCATTTTTCAGTGTTAAAATTAAGTTTTCTGTTCTGCCTTTTAAAACTAGAACAAGGGAAAGCGTAATTTAAGCCATGAAAAGGCTGCAAAATACGTGAAACTCTCTGTAACCCTTTTCTGTGAGCCTCTTCTTGTTTCACTTTGATTCTCACGAAGACTGAAGTGTGTGCAGGCAGCCCTTGACAGCCTCCTCCAGCAGGTTAGTAGCTAGAGGAATTCACCTATTTTCTGAGAAGGCTTTAAACACGGGGTGGGTACAAGGAGACTATTTGAAGCCACCCAGCAGGCTCAGGGAGCCTGGGCAAAGGGAGGAGGGGTGCAAGCCAGGAAGAAGGGGATGTTCAGATGAAGGACAGCTGCTCCTGTTTGAGTGCACATTTCCCTCCTAGGTGAACATATTAAATAGAGGTAAAGCCACTGAATGAAAGAATCTGGAGACAACCCAGCTCATACTTGATGTAAGGAGAATAAACCATAGGGTTGCCTCCAGGAAGGAGGAGGGGGGGGGAACAAGACACTAACTTTATTTCCTACAAACAGTGACTAGCTCCCACTCCCGGTGCTCCCAGAGCTTCCTGCTATGCCAGAAGTTTAATTCAAACATCTAGACAGTTAACTGAAGGTAGCAAGAAGGTCAGTCCACATCAGCTCCCAAAGAGGGCTGACAACCAGACAGATGGATATGCTGCAGTTAGTGTGAAATAGCAGCATTAATGGCATCTGTCATGTAAACACACCCACAGAAGAGCAGCTTGCTATTGTCAGGCATGAAGCCTGAGGTCTTCCACAAAGTGTCTAAGTCAGACTAATTCTAGGTCAAAGCCATCCTCTCAAGTCAACCAAAGTCAATCATCAGTACTGCTGCTGAGTCAGCTGCTAACATGAATCAGCACAGAACAAGCCTAACATTTCCAGTTTTTGGAGGAATACCACAAGCAGATGCTTATCCAAGATACACCAGGCTACACCTGACATCCTTTGTTGAGAAACTACCCTGGGAATTTCCACAGGAAAACATTCCCTGTGGGAGGCAACCAGTGCTTCCTGGCTCCAGTGCGGATGGAGATGCTGTGAGAATGGACCCCAAGCACTGTCTCAGTGCAGTGAGCTGGCAAACAGCATTCAGAGCTCCTCTGTCCTGGTGGGGATATGGAGGCTGCAAGTGGAATTGATGCAGAGCAGATTTGTGAGATAAGCTTTCCTGGAAGTTGGGGGTAAAAACTGGATCTTTGCATGGGAAGAACTAAATCACAAACACTGGATGTTTTCCCACCCTCTGACTGCTGTTTCACTCACTATGAATTTTATGAAAATTGTGTTGAGTGAAATGGAGATTTACTGGGAAGACTAAAAGCCATGTTGATGGAGCAAGCTACTCCTGAGTGGTTGCTCTGTCCGCATTCATTTCAAAGCAAATTTTCTCAGAGCCACAGCAATGCTGCAGCTGATGACTGCTCTTCATGGCAGAGCCCATTCCTCAACAGCAGCTTAAGGAAATGGGCAAAGACATCACCACATCAAATCCAGTTTGGCTTGAGTTGAAAGGCTCCGGGATGCACATTGGTATGAGCTGTACTAAATTTCCAATTCCAGTTTCAATGTAGTTGAACATCTTAGCCCACTTCTGGCCACAAGTGGTGGACCTTACAACAAGATGATCACAAGAGTATTTGTATCATGATGTGTTTTTGAAGAGCTGTTTCCAACTGTAAATTGTGAAAACCATAACAGGAACACAAAGAAGGTGAAATAGAAGTTGGGAAAATCTCCTATTCAGAAATTTAGAGAATAATTCAGAGAACAAAGTTTCCTTAATGCTAATTTCTGCTTTAATTTCCTTTCTGCTTCCCCCTCACGAAACAAGGGTTGAAGGAGAAAAAAGTAGGAAAAAAAAAATCAAAAGCAAGCCATGGAATGGCAGGTAGGGCAAGTTTCTGTTCTTGATATCACACTGTTAGCTCCAGGAGACCGGCAGGAAGGCAGGCTTACCTCATCTCCTCAATAGATAGTTAAAAAAAAGAAACAACTTTCAGAAATTCCCCCAGGCTGAGCGTGTGTATAGTTCAGTCTTGCAAAAATCCACTGCTGTGTGCACCATGCTATCCTCCTTCTCAACGGAGGGAATTTGGAGAGCACTCCAGGCAGAGATGTGCTGACAGCAGGCAGCTCCGTGCTGATCGGATGCTGTGGTCCTCACCCTGCACATCTCTTCCCTTGGAGCAACGGGTGGGAATTGGCACAGGGCCGCCTTGCCCAGCTACTGGGAGGCTGCAGAGAGCATTTCACAATTACTTCTTGGTGCTACTTAATGGAAAGTATTGCCTGGTGGCGCATGGCGTTATCACCCCCTCCAACAAGCACTCCAGCCTTCAACATTAATCTCAGTGTTCTCAGCATCTTCCAAGCCTCAGTCCACAGGAGAGTTTCCCTTCGCAGCGAGTGTCTTACTGGTGGGGATGGATTAAAACAAATACAAGCAACTCTGCATGGTAAATTCTTCTTCTTTGTACGACAGCTGTTCTGAATGTGTTATAGGATTGAGTAAAACCTTACTTCCATATTCAAAAGGAGCCTCAGCTTTTCCAAGAGGGTTTGGCTCCTCTGCCAGCAGTTCAGCTGCTGATATTCACTTATTTAATTCCTCGCCAAACATGCAGAATCTCTGACAACCATTTGTTTAAATTACTTACACAACTTGCTGGTTTAATCTTTTTTTCCCCTATTAATCTGTGACAAACCATGGAATTTAATATTTTTTACCATGACTAATGTATGAAATTTGTTAGCTTTGTCTGTAATTTGCAGAGAACCCTGAATAATTGAACCTTTAAGTTTAAAGGCTTGTATTTTGTTATTCTAGCTGTGATTACTTGTAATGGTTTGAAGAACCTAAGATGCTTTAGTGAAGGGTGCAAATATAAAATAGAGAAATTGACCCTAGCCCTCCTTGTTTTCCTGTCCGCATTCAGCTGTAATTGGGGAAAAATTAAAGAAGTATAGAGGAAAAAAGAAAAAAAGCAACCAGGGACTGCGAGAAACATCTTCCAGTACTCTCTGCTATCAAATGGCAGCCTTCTCATTCTTAATCCTTGTTTACTACCATACTTGTACTGCATTGTCTACTAAGGCTATCTGCACTGCAGTCTGATCTTTAAATCACCTGAAAAATGCATTTCAGTAGCAACAATGATGATAGAAAATAATCAGTGTTTTTCCACATGCTGAGCAAGCTCCACATCCTGACAGGGATCTCCCTCCGAGCCTATCACAACAATGAAGCTCTTCTGAGTTCAGAGCTCTGCCAAGAGGAGATCCCCAGGAGGACTGCATGGTTCGAGAGGTGCACTTTTACAGGATGGAACCACACTTTTCCAGGTCATCCCTACCAAAGACAAGCACAACAGTCACATTAGCTAATTGCACCATGAACCAGAAGAGAGAGACCCAACAAGGCTATTGTCTACCAGCCTGGGTTGTGGTACCTGAACTAAGGGACAGGATCTTACCTGTGCATAGCACACCCAGACTACAACTTGTTTGCCAGGAAGATGCAAGGAGTCTGATTCAGAAACAACTTGCTCATGGACCCACAATGACCCAGTATAGCCCAAAGGATGAGCTCCAGAGGACCAACCCCTACCCTCTAGGTGGCAGGACAAGATGGAAGATACAGAGCATCAAAGCAACACCACATGCACTTGTGAGATCTCTCTCCCATCTGGGAGAAAGAACACGACAAGCTGCTGTACATAAACACAGAAAAAAAGTCTTAGAAGGAAGCGGAATACAAACTGATCTAATGGCACATTAGCCCTAAGCCAGAGAAAAGCATGTAGTACAAAATGCCTTCGAACAAGGGTGTTATATATATATTCCTCAGGTCATGTTATTTCTTTTAAATTTTAATCAGAAAAATTGGAAAGCTTTATTATAAAGATGACAAATGCTACTGTGCCTCAAGGAAAGGTTGTGCACAGGATGTGCAAACTCTTACTTATTTGATTCAACATGGTGACTGTGGGCTGCACTTTTAATGAGGGAAATAAAACATCTTCTTAATTGGCTATAAAAGGATGTGCACCACAGCCTTACTGAAACATTAGGCTGCATAGTTAGAACCTACTTGGTAACAATGCCTCATTTTTATTAATATTATTTTTATTGGTTGTGAAATCTATGAGTTTATCTATATTAAAGGAACAAAAGGTTTTTTTTTTTTCTAAGGCAGAAAGAAAGGATATTCCACACAGGGTAAATTGAAAACATCAGTGTACCCTACAGAGTAATAGCACTTTATCATGATTTGTTCATGGGAACGTAACTATTGCCAAAAAAACATAGGTGACCTCTCTCTACCCTATATTAATAATTACAGTATGGAGATGGAAGTACGATATGCAGGACACTCCTTTTTGCTACAAAAAAAAGTAGGGGGCTCTGCTTAAGTTACGTTAAAAGGAGTCAAATCCGACTAGTAAGTGTTGACAGGCATCACATCTCATGCAATGAAAAACACATTATTGGAATTTACCCAAAACTTGGGTTTTATTCCAACCGCTCTTATTAATTCTTTTAAATTAAGGAAGAACACACTCAGAAAAGCCTCAGCAGTCAGACTTTAGCAAACCCAGACCGCTTCTCTGAACCCTGCTGTGAAACACAAGCTATTGAAATGGGGTGGCAGGGCTGGGTGGCAGATGACAACACCTGCACACAAAGCACAGAGGGGTTTGGGGTCAGTTCAATAGGTTTTCTCATCTTTCTTCGCAGGTCCCTCGAAACACCTTTCCCTTAAAGAAAAAAAGGAAAAAAGAGGCTGTGGGCTCTCATTGGCTCACCCGGAAACAGAGATTGCTGTGGCTGCTGCAGCCTCCCTGCATGGGTCTGAGCATCCAGCACATCAGCCCGGACATAGAATTTAATGAATAAAAGAGCACCCTCTAGAACAGAAAGCAGAATTCCAGGAAGTATCACCTAGGGCTGTTCTGATTTACAAATTTATGTTGAAGCCTGGTCTGGTGGTTGGCAACCTTGCACATATAGCAGGGGGGGCTGAAACTAGACGATCTTTGTAGACCTTTTCAACCCAGACCATTATATGATCTGTTAGTGATTGTGTTCATAACAGCCTTTATAAAACACTGTAGTTTACAATTTTAAACTTGACACGTGAGTGAGCTTCCTGGATTACATAGCACCACTGTTTCTGTCCCCAGAAGACAAAGCAGGAAAAACGCTCCCAGCCTTCACAGCTTACTTTCCAGAGTTTCATATCCTTAGGCTTACTGAATCCCAAACCAGACAGAACATCACCCACCGTGGATACACACAGAGAGGGGCACTGAGTTAGAGCAGAGCAACAGCAGCTTTGGATCAAGCATACGTGATGAAGAGTGCCAACTCCAGCTGTACCAGGGAAGACTGGCTGGAGCAAGAAAGATGAAGTTTTTCTCCCAAAAGCCATGGAGAAATTCACCTTCAGGGCTGAGACCTCTCAAGGGACCAGACAAGAGCAGTCCAAGATCCACAAATTGAGGGTCTTTCTTGCATCCACCCAACAGCAAGCATCCTGCAGCATTTTCCCATCACATAGTAGATTGTACTACTGAAATTCCTTATTCTAAACTTTGGTTGGGCAGGTACAGTGAGGCAAAACCTTTCAGGCCTAGGAAAATGTTAAACTAAAGCAGAAAGCAGACAAGAGCAGACAGTGCCTAGAGCAGGCAGGCTCTCTGCAGATCCTTGCTGAGATACTGCTCAGGAGCCTTCAGGAGCAGGAACCAGCAAGCTGGAGCTGGAAAACACACTGAGGAAGATAACAGTTCCTTGTACTGGGGCTCACCATCACCTGCTGAAGTATCTGGTTAGATTTACCCCATCCAAATTGCACTATTTGTTCTCTGCAGCCTTGTGAAACAGGAGGGCCACTAAAACTTGGAAAATAACTAGGAGTATTGTGAAACACACTGAGTAGTTGAGGACTACTCCCAGCTTCTTCAAGAACTTGGGAATTCTTTTCTGCATCTGTTCCAGAAATACCACAAGATTCAATATTGCAATTAGGGGTGAATATTTTCACATGTCCAGTCTTAGCAGCAGTTATTCTGATGCTAACTCATTGCTAAAATCAACACTCAAGTTCACTTCATCCTATTTCCAGCAATTAAAGCTACTTCAAATAGGGAATTTTAATTTGAGAAGTATAATAAATGTCATTCCTGTAACACGTACATTACTGTAATCTAATGTGAGTAAGAAGTCACTTGAGATGGAGAGACGCACCAGCCCCTTTAGGGCTAGTGCCATAGCAGAGGCAACAAAAGGGAAACCATCGTTAATCCATTGGAAATATCACGTTAATAAATGAAAATGAGATAATGACTTTTGTGGCTAGCTGAATCTTGTCTAAAGCCTCTTATGAGCTTCATGTGTCTCAATTAGAGACTATGTTACAAGGTAAAAAAAATCAGCTGGAGGCTGAACACAAAAAAACAAAGTTAAATAAGGAAATGTACTCTGTATTATTATTATTGCAACCTTCTTGCCTGACCTAGAAGTTTCTCGTTGTTTGAATCCACCCCGAGCTCCCATTATAGCTTCTAATTGGTACTTCAGGAGCTGCTCCCACAATGCAAGACAAGCATGACCGCAATTTGCTTCTTTTTTTTCTGCTCATATTAAAGATCAGTCAGTGAAAGCCCATTTACCCCAACTGATTCCACATGACACGTATACACACAAACACCAGCAGCAAAGTTCGGCCTTCGTCCTGCATCACCCCTCAGAGCAGAGCACACAGCAGCAATGCAGGGGAACTCTGAGCCTCCCAACACCCCTCTCTCGGATGGGGAGGAAGGATCAGGCCCCAGCTTAGAGACTTAATGGCATAATTATGCACAACACACTCCATATAAACAATTACACCTGAATTTTAGTTTTCTAAGGTTTTGGTGGAAGTCAACAATTGCCTCTGAGCCAAAGGATTTTTTTTTTTTTTGCTTTGAAAGGTGAAGAGCCCCCTAGAAGATGCTACATATGTATCCTTCATTAGGTTAAATGCTCCTACAGCATCATCTTTGTGGTCCTTTTACAGTATAGATACTTATTTTGGAGAAAACTCACACCTGAGTTAAGCAGAAAATTCCATATTTCTGCTCACAGCTTATAAGGTAGGATGATCCAAAGGCCCTGGGGGAGAAGCACTTGGGTCACACTGGCATTCAGAGGGATTTGTTTCCTTGAACCATTTTGGCCCCATTCAAAACCCTCATCCTGTAACCACACAGCAGCTGACCGCAAGCTTCGGGAGGTGTTACGTCGTGGGAGCCATCACGATTACCTAAATCACAAAATGAGCATGGCTAAGGTCAAAAGTTTCTCAAAAAGTCTAATATATACATCCCCAGAGGAGCCAGCTCTGTTCACCTTAATCCTGAATCAACACCGCCTGTGTAAGTACAGGCTGGCTGAAGCCCACGCGGGGTCCTGCAGGGGCTTACAGCGAGATGCGAGAGCCTTGACGGATTTGGGCTGCAATGCATATTGAGGGGAAAGTGATCTCGCTGTGCTTTTTAAATAGCTGCAAAACATTGTTAAGGCTTTAGTTCCTTCAGTAGAAAACCACACTCAACACCACTGTATTTTTTTTTCCTACTCAAGTTGCTGGTAGGAAGCTCTTGTTGCCAGCACAGAGAGGGCAGCAACCCATCCACCCAAATGAGACACCATCCTTTGCTGAGCAGCACTACTAACACACCCTTATTTCTGAATGCACCCAGAGTTACTTTGGGCAGTCCTTCCTTCCCCAGCAGAGGTAAATCAAGGCACAGGAAGCAGGCTCCACATGGAGGATAGCTATTCTGGCCATCACTGCTCTTCAACTCTTGTACAGAAGTATCACACAAGATCTTTGTCCAGCTGAGCAAACTTCACACTTCTGGACTGGGCATATTTAATGTGAACACTTATACTCCATGGCACAAATCACAGAGACACATCCCTGTGCCATGCAGAAGTGTAACTGTTTCTCCAACTGAGAAAGCATAATGCAGCACTCATGTAGATGCCAGAACTCAACTGCACCTTAAAGCTGGGTTCCACCAGCAGTTTATTGACCTAGCAAGTCAGTGTGCAGGCCAGCCATAGGGATAATCTAACCCAAGTATAAATGTGATTATTTATGATTTGTCTGACAGCTCTGAACTGGATTTTGCAGCTCATGCTCAGGAAGGCTCAGAGGTGGGAGCTGCTGGGATGGAGCATGGATAAACAGCATGGCTCTACTGCATGACAGAGCTTACAGTTGTCTGCTCATTGACCTGTATGCTCCTGGAGAATCTGTTCACAGAGTGAACATGTAACGGTTTGTCTTTTATCATCAAGTCTTTCTTATTCTGGAGCTAGAAGACCCTCACAAATGCTCCAAGCATCCGTTCTGGGTGTTTTATCCTACCACAGAAGTAGGAAACACTTGCCTACAATTAGCCTTGCTCTTGCATCACACATTTATAGTTATCCTTTTTGAGCCCACATCTAGAAGTATTTGCATGAAGGTATAAGTACTGCTTGTATAAATATTCTTCATCAAGATCAAGACTTGATCTCACTTCTGTAGATCATAAAACCACAACAGCCACCTATGGGCTGAGAACCAGACATAGCAGAAGGCCACAGCTGACAAAGGTATGAAGTGTGCACAAATGAACCACTAAACTGAGATTTCTGACTCAACCTACCCACTGTCCTTCAGTAAAGGCACTGAGCTGCACAGTAGGCTTCATAGAAAGAGGACTTCACAAGGGCAACTATTTTGGCTAGACAAAAAACTGAGAAGCTCTTTCTGGTGGCATTTTGGTGTTAACCCCCATTTCCCACACACAGCTGGGACAGAAGTCTAGAAGTTGTTGTTCCAGCTGGAAGATTGGGATCAGTTTCAGTTCAGTGTGGGGAAATGTGCACATTCAGCACTACTCTACCCAAACATGTGCCCTCCTCAGATTCTAGATTTATCTTCTCCTCAAAACATTTAGAAAATGCATTAATTGACTACTTGCTTGTACTCTGAAAGCAAGATCAGACCAAATATCAATACAGGGAGACATGACTTGAAATACACACGCTGCACATCTCTACCAGCAGCATCCCTTTGTATTGCTCCATTGCGCACAGTAAGTGCCCGCTAACAATTTGCATTGAACTCACACGGCTTTCCTGCACAAGTCAATTCAGATCAATAGAAAATGACTTTTATAAAGAAAACAAGTGTTGTGCAGAAAACGGTTCAGGCAGTGGGAACATCTCACAGTTGGGGCTGGCAAAGAAACATACTTCTATCCGCAGCAAAAATATAAGCACCAAAAGGCATGAGTGATTGCAATTGTGTACTGATTTCCATCACCTTCTGCAGCATGGCATGTGAGAAGGCAGGTCACAGCACCCCATGCAGCAAGATGGGCAACAGTGGCCAAAAGAAAAGACATGTACAGCAACTGCAAACACCTGACATCACGCTAGAGGCACGTGATGAAGCCCTATTGACCTGAGCAGGACTTGGGAGGGAGAGTCCTGCATCTGTTTTGGTAGTTATGTCATGATACGGTATAACAAGGTTCAAAAGTGACTCAGCACTTGAATTGTGAGGGTGAATTATGCTCTGAAAGAGTTCTCACTTTTCCTGAATAGCAGCTATTAGTGAGTCATTGCTGAAGGGGGAAAATACAGAAATGGGTTTAAAGAGACATACAGCAGTTCTGGGAAGATCCTGGAGTTATTCCAGTTGACATCTACCCCATTGTACACATTGCCATAAGTATCTTGAAGTAGCTGGAACAACAGCCTAGTAGAACTAAATACAAAACACTGGCAATATTAACAGAAAAGCAACAAAGTGACAAGAGACCAGAACAGTGAGGTTTGAAAGGAAAGGCACCTGAGAAGTGAGATACAACCCTGGCCCTACAACACAATTAGGTTCAGCAGTGGGTTAAAGCAGTTTCCCATAAGACTTTTTATATTCCCTGTTTGTGCTCAGATAGGAAATCCCAAGAGCTTCCCTATTCTGTTTTGGAGTCATCACTGCAAATCAAACCCATGAGGAACAGAAAGATGCACAAATCCTGTAAACTAACCAAGAATGTAAAAATCTTTAAGCCCTGAGAAATGTTTCTTTCTTTCACATTAGGTAAATTTTAATTCAATATTTCAGCTGAGTTTTATTTTAACCACGATAACTTGTCAAATGTTTGCTATAAGGAAAAACACACCCGGAATGTATAGTAAGTGTATCTGAGTAACACCAAGAAAAAGAGTGGTTTTATGCTGTGCTTATATGATCTGATAGAAAAAGTGATTTTTTAGAGTAGGGAATGTTGTGCTGTTCTGGCTCACATCACATCAACAGTGTCACTGAGCATGAGGCAACAGTGGTATTTCTATTTTTATGCACAAAGTTCAGTACACTTTGGGTAAGAGTGCACATGCAGTTCCTGCTACAAGAATTGCGTACTGTCTCCATTTTTCTCATGTTATTTCTCCATAATTGAGTACACTCCACTTGTGAGACTATACTAGTAACTTGCAGGTCATATGCACAGCAAGCACATTCAACAACATTAACGATTGCTGCTAGATAGTCACTTATAGGTCACAACATGCACACTGTCACTTTGCTCAGTAGTATTTCAGGACTGATGCACTTGGTGTCCTCATTCATTTACATGAATCCAGACCCTCGCATGTGTTTAGCTTGAAGTCATTCAACTTCATGCTACAGTTATCTTTAACAGAACTCTTTAATGGGAATCTTCAGAAGAAAATCCCTCTGTGAGTACTGAAACTCGTCCTCCTTCCCCACCCCTCCAATCTTACCTTGCTTTCCTACTGGCAAATATCTCATCCAAACCCCCCATTCCACTCCAAAGTTAAGAAAAGGTAAACCCAGACTCTGGGAATGGCACACATACACCAGACAGCTCAGGATGCAGCACATAAGCCAGGGTCTCTTGTCAGGTACAGCTGGAGCCTTCCCCCCTGCCCCTTAGCTGTGCCCCCATGCAGGCAAGGTACCAACCACCAGCTGACCTCCAACACTGCCTGCACACTCAGCCCTTCCTCCGATGTCTGAACATAGGAAGATTAATTACCTGGCATTTAACTACGTAACCAGTCAAGATACAGGTCTTACTATAGAAAGCCAGTGCCGATCCCCTATCCCTTCCCCATTAACATCTCCCTGTGTTTCAACACAGTTAAGCAGCAATGCAAGCTGCCTCCTTTCTGGCAATTTAAGTTTCTTTTCCCCTGCTTGAATCAAATTCATCTATACTCTTATTTCACCCACTTCATGCTTAGTTTATGAACACACATTCTGAGATTCACAGTAAATTTTAGGAGTTTATCAATAGTTCATCCACTCTCAAATTCCTCCTCACTATCTTGAAATTTTAAATCTTACAAGCAGCCAGTTTATCTCCCCAGGTGAGCACTTTCCCAGGCTTCCTGCACATAGCAGCTCCATAAGTATTTGTCATTCTTCTCGCTGTCTTCTGCCCTCTCCAATCCCCAGGATGCCCATGCGATGCTGCAGTATCCTACCTCAGGCAGGGCAGCCTGTGGAGGTCCAGGTAAGTACTTAACAGTGTGCTAGATTAGACTCTCGCTGCTTCACAGCCCATACTTGGGGGTTATGCTACTCTTTCATCTTGTCCCCGGAACATTTCCTGCAAAAAGGTTCTGCAGAATCTCTCTTTGGGATATATCCTTACAATTCAGAGCTTCAAAGTTTGGTTCATCATCTCCTTTTGAGATACTGTTCCACACTTTCCCCATCTTATAGGGAAGTTCTTACCAGCTTCAATCCACACCTCTATCCATCTCACTAGATACAATTGTAACCATGTTTATCCAGGATACAGGCATGAAGCTGTTGTTTAATCCTCAGTATCAGCTGTAGACTGGTTACACTGCTCCTCTCCCCCTCACACCAACATTGCTTTAACCTACCCTCAGTTACCCAAGCAATTCTTTCTGTTCTCATCAGTGTTTGAGAGTCCAAACAGCCCAGAACTAAGCCCAGTGATGTCATCCATGCCTGCTTTCTACATTATCTCTCCAAGAAATTCCACCGATCTTTCAAACAGGATTTATCCTTTATGAAACCATGCTGACTAGTTTATTTCTCCAGATGTTTTGTGATCTCATCCTTTATTAATGTTTCTAGAGTTTTGCCTAGCACCAAGGTCAGATGCACCAGTCTATCATATCCCAGCTGCTTTTCCCTAGACTTTTTCCCACCCCTCTCTGCAAACTGGGTTTCTATTTGTTACTCTTCAATTCCTTGGTGTCTACCTCATCTCCAAGGAGCCAAAATAAAGTCTTCATTTATTGAACGACTAATCTCTTCAGTCATCTTGTTAAAGATTCCCTAGTACATAACTCCTACTACCTTGGAGCTTCCAGGGATTTTAACTTACACTACATTTTAGTACAAAATTATCATAACCCAGAAACTCTGCCTCCATCCAGTCCTGTAGACACTGAGCAGACAGGTCTGTCTAAACAGACCTGTAAGGTCAACTTGAGGGTGACCAGTTCTTGTTATAACTGAGACAAAGGCTGCCAAGGCTCCTAATCTGTTTCAGTACTGCAAACCAGGTGTTCACTATTACAACTGTACACAACTGCATGGCCTTCAGTTTGTAATAATACATGCTACTTCAGTACTTAGATGTTTCTTGCCAGTTTAGATCACTTAATAGAACTAATGAAGGAATTCAAGCTGCTTGAGTCCTGATGGAGGATCCAAACTGCAGCTGGGAGGCCTCAGCTTTCGTGGAAATCCCACATTTTTACTGTGCATAAGAAAACTGCGCATAAAAAGTGAAGAGATAGCGCCATAGGGCCTTCCTACCCCCAGGCACATTGACACTTCCTCCCAGCTTGGTGTCATCTGGGGTTGCACCCAATGCCCATACCCAGGTCATCAATAAAGATAAGGAACAGAACAGATCCCAGTACAGACCCTTAAGGAACACCACTACAACCAGTCACCAGATGGATATAACTCCATTCACCACTGTGCTTCAGACTCATCCAGCCAGTTCTTTACTCAGCAGAGAGTGCAAATCTGCCAGCTTCTCCAGGAGAAAACTATGAGTGACAGTGTCAAAGGCTTTGTTGAAGTCTAGGTAGACTACATCAACAGCCTTTACCTCATCCACCAGGTGTGTCATCCAGGCACTGAGAACATCAGCCTTTTCCTTATCCTCAGTGATCATGATCCCCATCACATCCAGTAAAGGATGGAGATTGTCCTTGCCCTCCTCTTCCTGTTGAAATATTTGTAAAGAAGATTTTCATTCTCTTTTACACCAATGGCCAAATTGAGTTCAAGCTGGGCTTTTGCTTTCTAATTTTCCCCCTGCACATCCTAACTACTTTGTACTCACCCCAACTTGCTTGTTCCTTCACCCACAGCAAGTTAACTCTTTCTCCTGAAGCCTCAGGAAAAGCTCCCTGTACATCCATGCTGATGATCTTCTTCCCTCCCAGCTCACCTTGCAGCACAACTGGACAGCCTGCTCCTGCACCTTTAAGGCTTCCTTCTTGGAAAGCAACCAGCCTTCCTGGACCCCTTTACCCTCCAGAACTGAATCCCAATGGAATCTCCCTACCAGCATCCTGAACAGTTCAAAGTCCACCCTCCAAGTCTTCACCAAGCATAGAGAACTCTACCATTTCACAGCCACTCTGTCCAAGACAGCTCCCAACCTCTGTATCTCCCACTAGTCCCTCTGTCTGTAAGCAGCAGGTCAATTTAAGAAAATTAATTTAATGAAATAAAACACTGTGCCACCCCCGGGGGCCCCCACAGCCACTCACAGCAGTTCACTTCGTCCTGCTGTCACTCCTGTAGTGACCATTTCCAACCTGCAGAAGCCGTCGTGCAGCTCTCTGCACCCACTCTCCCCCGCCGACCCCGGAACCCAAAGGCATCCCTGGGAGAGTTCATTAACAAAAGTCTCTAAAAGTCACATTCTTACTGGAGGTCTGAGTTGTTTGTTACAAGGCTGTCTCCAATGACACTGACTCAGTTTAGAGGCTGCAGGATATTAATATTAACAATGTAAATAACAGGCAATTCTTCAGAGGGCAAAGGAACTTGTCTCTAATTTTCAAAGGATGTGCTTAACTTAACTACGGCTAATTAGCTGTGATCTTCACATAAGCGACAAAAGAATCGCGTTTGGTTTTACATTTTTCTAAATAGCAGAAAAGAGTTTCCCATTTATCCAAAACAGACATTCAGGATCATTACCAAGTCCTCAAACGTGTACAGATTACCACAACCAAGATTATTTCCACACACTGTACACAGAGATTTGATTGCTTGCAACATAACCTGGGCAGATATTCAACCATCACAAGAGATTCCCTTGCCAGCAGCCTCTCTCCTCAGCCTTGCTTTGCAGACACAGTCTTCCTGCAGATTGCAACACGTATTCATTGCATACATCGCACACAATGCTTTCTAAAACCAAGCCTAAAGCATCTCACCCTGCGATGAGAATTTAGCTTAAGTGGTGCTATGGGGAAGCATGTCTAGAAAAGGTGTAGCTTGAAAGCAGATCAGTGAGGGCTGCTGAGGTAATGTTCGGATCTCAAGTCCACTCGGAAGGACAACAAAGTTTACTTCAAACCCAACACAGCTTTTCACTCTTCAGAGCCCCCATCCCTCAGCCGTCCTCCACCATCCTGTACCACATGAGCATTTCTACAGTTATCAAGGTGGCTAAGCCGTCTTAGACTCATTAAAAGTTCACTTTTTTCCACTTTATTAATTACTTTATTTCACCTGAAGTGAGGAGAAATACTGATCTCATGACTTTTTAGTACCTCACTAAGACATTACAGGTTTATAGCCTCACTAAGCCAGAAGGTTCCTGCAGCTCTGGTTACAGGGTTCAGACACTATCAAATCCATTTCATGTTTTATATGCTTTGGAGATTTTCCCTCCTTCCTCAACGACTATTGCTGTAATTACACAAATGATCTGCTCTACTGTCACTTCCAGTCAAAGGTGTCATCTAAAATTAAAAATTCATGTAAAAACCAGAGATGTTACTTTTTAAAGCAGACAGTTCAGACCTGATCTGGTTTTACAATGCTCGGTTTAACTTCTCGTGTGCCCGGCTCACAGCAAGCAGCCGAGCCATGAGTGTGCAGTGCTGTCTGCCCTCCAATTCACACTGCTTTAGCAATACCAACATGCTATTAAAGGCCTCTAATCTACTGTTATCCAAATGAGGCACACCAGCAGCCTGATGTGAGCTGTAACCCTGCACACCCCTGCTCTGTGCCAATGCTCGTGGCAAATGCCTGCTCTCCTCCTCCAAAATCATTGGTTGTAGTTCCTGCACCTCAAGGATGTGGACTAAAATTCTCCATCTCATGGTTTTTGCAATGCACAAGGGCAGGAATGGTGCACCAAAGCACCTGATGCTACAAACAGCCCAGTGTGCCCAGGAGCTGCCTGCTGAATCTGTGCCTGCTTTGATCACAGCTTGAAAAATAAACTCAGTATAGAAAGTGCAAAGAAATATACCTGGCATCCTAGTCCTTTTCCAGGATCGCTGGATTACTCTTACTTGGGCGTAATTATCAGGGTCACAACAGATTTTGAGTGGCCATGCAACTCCTTATAGCTCAAATAACTCCCATCACCTCAGACCTTTATTTTCAGGGCCATGATAAATGTAATTACATAGTAGCAGTTGCTTGCCTATTGTCTTTTGTTTAAAGCAGGAGATGAGGGGGGGAAGAACAAACCATTCCCAGCAGTAGAGAAAGTTTTGTGTTTACCCTGTTTTACCACTGCCTCATCAAATCCATCAGAAGGCAAATAATCTGCTTTTTCTTTGGAGAGAACCTTAACAATCTGAGCTGAATTTTGAAACTGGATGTGCCCATTGACCCATTACTGGAGTGGGTGTTTTCATACCCAACCAGTTAATTGCCCATAAAGATTCATAATGTAACATGACATGAAGAACCACCAGATGTGACTCGTTAAAGTCTCATGCACCAAGCTAGGAAATCAGAAAAGCAGGATTGTTTTTCCAGATTGAGACAGCATTTCAAGTTTAAATAAATGTTCTATAGCAACTCTTTCCATGCCTTTTCCTCAGCAAGATTGTCAGGAAGGGGAAAAAAGGCACTGAGAGAAGAATAAGGAACTCTTATGCAGAGCTTCAACAAAGTGGTGAAGTATTCTTTTAGCTCCCCTTGCATGCAGTGGGCAGATATTAGGCTGTACCTGAGCTGCTCACAGGTGCCGTGTGTTGCTCCTGGAAGAATTAAGCCTGAGGAAAGACTTGGGATTGTAAGAGCAGCTTTGCAGCAGCACACGTTCTGTAGTATTTAGCCATGCATTCTGTGGTCTCTCCGGTGCAGGCACATGGCTGGCTGGGAGACCACAAACAATTCACAGTGGAACAAGATATTAAAGTTTTAGCCTGCAAAAGAAGTTTTGCTGGCTTCGTACTCTTAGAGGCCCTAGGAGGGAGCTCATTACCCAAGGTCATACTCATCTAGGTAAAAAAAAGACTATTTCTTGATTTCTTCTTCCCATAGACTTCAGTGGTAAGTAGTTCAGGGCTTCATTTGATCTCAATGTACACTCAGTTAAGTATCTACAGAAACAATACTTGAACAAGCACAGAAAGCAGAAAATCTGTCGTAACTGTAAAAAGAGAAAAAGTGAGAAATCATAATGGTCATCCTTTATTAAGATGTTTAAATTCAGCAGAACACTGAGTTGCTCAAGAAACTGAACGCTCATGCTAGGCTTCCATACTGTAATGTACACCAAAGGGCCAATGAACTGGGAAAGTACTATTTTATGCATCATTTCTTGCATGTAGCATTGCTTCTAACACTGAACTCTGAAGTCTGTGCTCAAGACAAAAATTGAATTAGAGGCTGAGCCAATTGAACTGTTCATAGTGGGTACAGCTGTAAGTATTTGTGCCTGTGCTGCAGGCTAAAACTGGACTTCATTTTTATGTACGTTCCCTTGTATGAAAGCTAAATGGGAAAAAGAAAAAACTAATTGATATACATATGCAACAGTTTTGCTTGTATTTTGTCCTGAGATGCATTCTGAGCATCACTCAGTTAAAAGCACTCATGGTTTTCTGAATGATTCAGCTGAGTGAAGATAAGCAGCAGCAAACTCCAAACACTTGACATATTTTTCAAGCAGAAGACATTGACAGTCCCACAAGTAGGAGAATAGCAGCTGTAATTCCTGCTCAAGACCTCCATCCACCATCACCCAACACATGAGCGCTCACCTAAAGCCCCCACTGAGGAGGAATGCAGCCATGTCACCCACACCTATGGGGTGATCTTCGCTGTATGCATAAACTTACTCTACGATATCCCATAATATGAAAGTCCACATATTCAACACAAGGGCATGAAAAGCCTGCCTTGCCAACCAGCACATCGCAGCTGAAATCTCTAGCACACACATGCACTGACACAAGAGCCTCACAGCCACCTCACTTCAGAGCAAAGGAACCAGAAAACCTCTCAAGTGCCACAGTCACAGCTCCTGCTTCTGGAAGGGATCAGAATAGCTGCATGCCCCAGTGCATAGCCCATGAAATAAGAGTATCCTTCCATGATGAATATCCTCTAGTACTTCATAAAAGCCCATAAAACTGCAGACAAACCATAAAAGAACCTTCTCGTTGGCTGAATGAAAGAATTAGCAAGAGTGGAGAACAAGCAATGCAGAGATTTCCTTAATCTTAATACTTATGTGTGTTCAGACCTTTGGTAAGGTCTAAGCTGTATTTTTTATGTTGCTACTGAGAAAAGTGAGAACTTCTCATGCATACAAATAACGGAGAACTACTGAGATAGAGAGAGGCTCTACTTAAAGAAAAACAGATTATCCCTAACTTGCAAACTGCTTTCCCTGAAAGAGCAAAAACTTTCCCAAGGCCAGTAGCAGAGTACACAGCAAAACTCAGAAGTCTGGTTATCAAGCCCTGTGCTTCAGCCATAGCATATTCTGCTCTCTAAGATCTTTCCTGATGTACTATATTTGCCTTATAGCTTCAGGTTTCGTGTTTGCCTTGATTGAATTCATCTGAGCATCGCTTGTTTTCATAGTTAACCAGAGAGAAAAGCAGCAATAATTTACATCCTTCTCATCAATACAACTTTAGCAAGACTTTCTAAAAACAGTCAGACCAGAGCTCTGAAGTGATAAGAAGTGTTATTACCCACTTCAAAAGCATAACTTTTTCCAACTGATGAAGTAGTTCTAAATAAAAAGCCTGCAATCTGACACAACCAATGTGCCATTGACACCCAGGATTCCTCACACCTTGCAGTGCTTCACAAAAGGATCTGCTGAGCAGGATGCAAAGTTCACCAAGGATGTGTGAAAAGGTCACTGGCACTCACCTGGAAAGCAAGTGTCAAACAGGCAGCAAAAAGTTCATTCTGAAGAAACATTTCTTTCCACGCAGCAGAGCACTTCCCAGAACATCCAACTTCTAGTTATGGGGCAGCTCCTTCCTCACCTCTCTTCATCTCTCCCACAGGAGTCCATGAGAAAGCTTCCTAATCCCAAGACTAACATTTCCCCCAGCCAAACTCCATCTCAGAAACAGTCACCACACCCTCCTGTCTCCCTTTTATCTTAGGGTGAGGAGCAGCACAGCTGGCAGAGGCCCAACCTCCTCCCCCTGCTCCTCTCCAATTAGCTCCATCTCTTAACGAGCCACAGGTTGTCACCTGGACCTAGAAATTAGCAGGCAAGGCAGTGTGTTGTTCTTCTTACAGCTGTGTGCTTCTCTTGCTGCAGTGTGGGTTGTTGTGGGAAGACTCTTCATTCCAGATTCGGGAAGGCTAAGTGTCTTCCATGATTTTCACATCCTTTCAATGACTTCTGTTGCAGCTTATTCCCTGAGCAAGTTAATTTTACCAGCTCTCTCACTCCAATCCAGACACACTGAGAGGAGTTTCTAGCACATCCCTGTTAACAAAGCTCAGCTCTGCTGTTTCTAAGTTAGACCTAAAGCTTAGCTGGAAGATATCTACCCACAGATTCAGGCCAAAACCTTGATTCCAAGGCAAAACTCTAGGAGACAAGAATGCTTGTACTGGAGCCGTAGGTAGGAGTTGCTAAAATTGACCAAAAAAAAAAAAAAAAAAAAAAAAAAAAAAAAAAAGGAATGATTAAATCCTCTTGTAGCCTGAAGAATAGTAGAAGAAGAAAAAGACAGCACAGATTCCCTCCACAGGAGTATCCTTGGCAGGTATAGGAAGCTCACACCCCTGATTTAGACCCCTAGCTGAGGTGCCTGCACTTGAATAACCACCCTACATTTTCACTGCTAATCCTTGATAATTTATGTGAGACAAGTTCACTAAATTCTCAAAGCCAAGGAGCCTGACAAATGTCTGCTTTCCATATCTGAGTCCCAATGAGCATTGTGCTACCTGAGCCCTGGCACTTAAACCTCTGCCTTCAGCTGGCTCTTCCACAGTCTTGGAGATGTAATTTCCTCTCTTCCTCCTAATGCCAACAACGAACAATAGATACTAACAGAGCCCAGTAGTGGATACAGGGCTACATCAGAGTACAATCTACTTGAGATCTTTCCAGCAGATAACTTGTATCCTGCTGCAACCAAATGGTTGGCAGAGTCCAGCTAGCAGCAAACCACTCTGCTTCTCTACATCCTTGAGGCAGCACAAGCTGGTTATTAAGATTGTATCCACTCCTGCAACAATCTTGAGCAGCAGCAGTAGAGATTCACATTTGGGCAGTCACTGATCTCTGTGTTGCATTTGCATCTGTTTTGCTCCTGGGACAGGTTACTCAAATCTTACCATGATATAATGACCATCCTTAAAAGGTGCTCTCCTTCCTTACAAAGATTTTACGTTTTCTTCTGTGCTTTGTCCAGCTGAAGGCTCGGGTGTCTCTCTCATGTTCTAGTTTTCTGGAAGAAAGCATCATCTATGCCATGCTGAGCATCATTTGTAGCATAAACCAGTCGCACCCATAAATTTTTCACTGCTTCTTGCTGTTAGTGTCAACTTTACTGATCCCAAAGTGTGTGAGTTGTTTCTCATCATTAATGGTTGGGCTGAGGGCCTGTTCCCCTCCCATACTGCATGGTCCCTCACACCCATCAGTCATTTCTCTGGGCTGGTTTTCTGTGCCCATGCTGCACAGGTCTGTGGGCATGTACAAGTGATATCACCCATCACAGTGCTGGCAAAATTGGGCTTAGCTCCTTTCTCCCTTTTTCTTCCTTGGTCACCGTTTCGCACTTTTGTCTCTTTCCGAGTGCTGCTCAGCAGTTTTTCTCCCTCCCTCTGCCTAATAGCCATTGTGACACTCCTGTTCACCAGAGAGAAATTAGCAATTAATAATCATTCATAAAAGTTCACTGGGGTTTTTCTACCCTAACCTGATCTCTTAGAATGCACATGGGCCGGAAGCCTTCAATTTTCAACCATACAGAATATATTTTCCACATCTGTATTTCTAATTGTCTGTTTAGAAGCATATTTTTCTCCTACCTCATTCAGGGCACCTCCTCATGACCCCATTGTCTCCACAGTGCAGCCATTGCAATGTCCCCAGCCCAGGACTCAGCCCTGCAGTGGTGCCCATTGGAGCTTCAGCTGCCAACAGCCGCAGAATCCTTCCAAGGTGAAAGCATTGCCTGCAAAGCATTGCAAAAGGCTCGGCTTTATTAAATCGGTAATTCTCATTAGAGTCATATAATATCACTTTCTGCAGAGAGAGAACAATGGGGATTTTTTTTTTTTTTTTTTGAATGTATGTATCTACTGATTATGCTCCTAAAAAACCGTGCTATTGGTCTATAACGAAATAGGACCTGTGATTTTCTTTTGAGCGAATTTTTTAAAGGAGAAACAGAATTTCTATCACGTGTATCTCCTGCATTTATGTGAGAAATGAAATTTTGCTGGATTATTTATATTTTAAAGATATCAGCTAAGGTATTTCATTTCTGGACCTTCTTAAGTATTCGTTGCCTCTAAATGAACTGGATATGTTGTATAATGGAATTACTAGATTTGTATTAAATTGTAGCTTTGGGACCCATCACTGTGTGATGCTATCTACTTTCAACTGGCTTTGTTTATCACAGAGAAGGGAACTGAATTAGCATAAGATACTACAAAGTAGTAAAGGGATTTTAGCACCCTATCTATTTGACCTCCTATTGACCTGGGCTAATTCATATTCTCCCTGGGATGCTGTAACAGGTCATCTTGTATTCAGAAAAAAAAATTAGGTCAAATTATGGAGCGGCGTCTCTCGCCTCCTCGGCTGTGAAGTCAAGGAATTCCCCCTCCACACGTACAGCACGCACCAGTGGCTGCGCACCTCCCTTAGAGCAAAATGAACTTTTATTTGTAAATTACCAGGCAAGAGGTTTGTATTTGTCTTACTGATGGCACTCATGTGACTGCTGTTGTTGTACCAGTGCTGGTGGCACAAGCAGCACGGCAGTGGGAGCCCAGTCATAGCAGTACAGGGAAGGCTAAAGGAGCCCTACCTGGGGAAGGCATATTTGAATCTATTTAAGAAGGCAGACATAATAAATGCACTTCATGCGGCACCTTATTGCCTCACACTGCAATGGTACCCATTGTGAGAAGCCCATCTTCATCTTTTGCTGCACCATGTCCACTGAAGGCCACCCCACACATGGTGCCCATGCCATCGGCCCCGGATGGGCTTTGATCTGGATGACCTCCTCAGATCTCAGCTGCAATATTTTTAGGCAGCTTAAAATTCAATTTGACATTAAAATACATACATATATATATACACACACACACATATATATGTATGTGTATATATATATATATATATGAAGTAGATCTTTAGTTGAAGGCTGTTGTTAGTAATTCCTGAAATTTAAGTCTATATTTTTTTCAACAAAAGCCATGAAATGAACTCCAGCAGTTGCTCTGCAGTGCAAAGGGCTGATGAATTGCCACAGCAGCCTGCTTTATTCTCCTTAATAAGAAATTAGATCACAATAGGGATTTACGAAAATTACCTTGAAATGTTTGTGTGTTTGAGTGATTGCACAATTTGTGCTAAAATTATGTTGAATCATACGAGTTAAAGCATCTGCCTCTTTAGTTAGTCTCTACATTGCTTTAAAAATGCCCTCTGCTTTTTTAATGGGACTCTGCTAACGAATGCAAAAGCTTAACCGTACAGACAGTGTTTGTTTGGTTTCTTTCCATTTTCCTACATTGCATTATTGATAATTTTCTCAAGACCTCACGGCGTTCCGTGATGTTTTTATACATTCCCATTTCAGGTAGGCAGTGAGCAGGAAGTGGATTAAACCTTAATATTTAGCCTTTTGGATAACCTATATCCCTGCACAATTTTGCTTCATTATTCACCAATAGCCTCCATTATACATGAGGTTTGTAGAAGCGCAGTTTTGTGCTGGAATGGGTGCAGATCTCCCCAGGAT